>NC_134569.1:160141566-160441566 GCF_050947875.1 Dermacentor variabilis | reverse complement strand
AGCAGCTCTTCACTAGACGCACCGAGTGTCACATAGCTGACCAGAACGAGCGAGAACTCCGGAGTCACATAGCATGAGAGTGGCTCGCTAGCTACAAAATGTTGCGGTAATTCTGTAAGTGCACAAAATATCCAACAGCCTAATTAGGTTCGTCACCAGGGCAGGCATTAGGTTGCTGTACACTGCTTCAAGTAGGCTTGGTAGCCTACGCGTAAGCGTAAATCTAGACACACAAACTAAGAGAAGCACCAAAAAAAATCATAACCAGCACTCTATTCTGAGTCGTTATAATAATGTTTACAGGGTTCCTCTTTCCTGCAGGCGTTCTTCATAGTTGTGTGAAGGACCGGAAGCACGAAGACTCAGAAAAGTTGTGGAGGAACCTTGATAATATATTGGAGCGGACACAACGCGCCGAACCTATTGAAAAAAATAGCCTAGAAGGTCGTTTACTGTCCGAAACAGACATGTTCAATGCGTTTAACGAATACTTCCTGAACAGAGAAACACAAGCGCATACGCGCCCGAAAACCACTCTCTCCCTACCTGGAAACTCAAACACAGTTTTTTTCCATCCAACTAATGTTGATGAGGTCTGCTCTGTATTTATGGCAATGAAAAACTCTAAAAGCTGTGATTCAGACGACCTGCAGATAAAACCCATAAAGTATGTCATATACAATATGGCCCCCATTCTAGTCCATATTTATAATATCTCTATTGCTGAAGGTATCTTTCCATCGAAAATTAAGGTTGCTAAAGTCATTCCAATATATAAGAAGGCAGACAGGCTCAATATTCAAAATTATCGCCCCTTATCAATTTTGCCGCACTTTTTTAAGGGACTGCAAAAAATAATATTGTTGCAGTTAACATCCTTCTGTGAAAAATATCGTGTTATCACGAAAGGTCAGTATTGTTTTCAAAAAAACAAATCAACACAGTTAGCACTACTACATCAGAAAGACCATATACTGCAAAATTTTGAAAGGAAGCAACTGACAATTGGTATAATTATAGACTTTAAAAACCATAACCTATTATTAACAAAGCTTGATACTTATGGTATCAGGGGCCTCCCACTGCAGTTAATAAGGTCATATTTAGAAAAAAAGAGGGCATTATGTGCACATAAATAACTTGAAATCATTTTCTGGAGAAATAAAAAAGGAGCCCCAAAAGAAGCATTTTTGGACTGCTGCTCTTTAACTTATATATAAACGATGTTCTGATCTATCCCAAGGCAAAATTTATGATATATGCAGACAATACTAGTGTGTTTTTTTCATCGGCATGTCATACTAGTTTATTAAACAGCGCAGACAAGTTTCTCCAGAACATATCCTCATAGTCGATAGAAAATAATCTCAAATTAAATTCAAATAATACAAAAGCCGCAATCTTTAATGCGAAAGGCACAAAGATTCCACAAAGCCACACTTTAAGATGAACAAAGGGAGCATAGAAAAAGTAAGTGAAATTAAAGTATTAGGTACATACTTCTCTAGTACGCTAATTTGGGATCGTCAGGTAGACTCTGTAGTACAAAAGCTTAGCCGTATCACAGGAATGCTAAACAAGAACAGATATCGTCTATCAACATCCGTAAAAATATTATTTTAACACTCACTATTTGCATCACACATTAATTATACACACCTTGTGTGGTGCACAACAACTGAAACTAACCTCAGGAAAATATATTGCTACAGAAACATATCGTACGTATTATTACAAACGTGCCACATCACAGTCACAGTGAGCACCTCTTTAAACAATACAACATACCTACAATCTACTCTATCTACAACCGCTCTCTCCTTTGTATATGGAACTAAAACTCAAACTCTGAAAACAGCGGATTTAATGAAATTGCTTGTCTGCAAAGAAATACAGCTACCTACATTATCCGTCACGGAGAATATTGATCTATACCCCCTTCAAGAACCAACTATGGTTTGCAAATGACGAAAAATAAACTACACAAACTCATTAATGTATTACATGACGCTGGCATTGACATCATTAGCATAACATGGTCAGAACTGTCGTTACTTATCAGAATCTTCTCATAAATAATGAATCAAGCGTAATTTCTTTTTTACCTGTATACACATGTGTATCTTGTTGAATGTTTGTAATGACATAATTTTGCTCGTCCTCTTCTTTCTCTTAATTATTCTAATATTAAACGACCATCGCATTTTTTCACCTTTAATTATGCATCGTCAAGTGTACGCTATTTCCACTTTTATTTACATATTGCCAAGTGTATGTAATGTGGTGGTGCGTACTATATGCATTGCTTTCATTTCTCATTATCCCATTTCTTTGTTCTTTTTTTGTTTGTTCCGCTATAGAAAATTTTCTTGAATTGATTAATGATTGTGCTTAATATTTATATCTAATGTTCTTTGCGTACGGTTGATTGCGCTACTCACTGTCACCATGTAACGCGGGGGCTAAGGGCACCTCAAGCTGCCTCATTGCAGCTTTTATCTTAGCCGCCGTCTTTGTATTTTAGCAATGGAAACAAATAAGGAAAGAAAGAAAGAAAGGTCAGTAAGCAAGCAAGAGATGGCCGCCTTTCAGTGCAGTACGTTGAGTTTGGCAGTGAATTACTTTATAATAATTTTGCCATTGTATATATATATATATATTTATGTATATATCTGACATTATAAACGCGCACGACTTACATCCGAACCTTTCTTTATCCGAAAAGCGGCCCCGAATTGCGCAAGTACCCATGCGTTATTCATTTTCCGAAGGAGACACCATTCTTGTCACAGTAATTTCGTTCCATTTTTTGCACGCATGCTCCTATTTTGACTGCACTGCTTTTTTTTTTCGTGTTCGGCGCTACAGCCGATATGCTGCTTGAAAGAATAACTATTTCTTTGTCAGTTAGTGCCGTTGTCTGTCTCTTTGTTAGGTCATGATCTTTTGAGTTATTTCAGTTCAAGAATAAAAGCTGAAGCAGATGCTAATTGTGGCCATGCCTTGGCCTGAACTACCATACAAGTTGCGGTCTGTAGCAAACTTTTCACCCTTAGTCTTGAAACACAACGTCTCGTAATGGCCGTAGTGACGCATTCTTTAGGAGATGGGCGCTTTCCTTAGACCTTAAGAGATGGACTGAAATCAAGAAGCGAAATTCTTGGATGGTGAAGCGTCGGAGTGTTTGGTTTGATAATCTATTGATACCTTTGAAAAAGGAAAAAGATAGCTTTCATGTTCACCTTGATTTAAGTGCTACCTCATTCGCCTTATAGCCCCAATCACAGGTACATTACTATGGAAGTAGACGATAAATCATGCGATGTGGCCGTATTCACGCGATGAAAAAATCGTGCACAACGCACTTTCAGTGTCGATGTCCCTATATAGTATAAAGTGGCGTTTCGCTCAATGAATATGATGCATCAGAAGAATACCAAGGCTGTATAATGCGCACACACCATCTGTTCTGCTACACTCTCATGCCGCAAAGTTTGAATTCGTTTAATCCTACCTAAGAACAGTTGCACACAATCGTTAATGTTATTAGGTTGCAATGTTATTAGGTATCATGCAGCAAGACACGTCTGATGTATGAGAAGGTGTGAGAGCATGATTGAATAACACAGAATTAAGGTAACGAATATTGGGCTGATGGCATCCGGAGCTGTCATCAACGAATTTAAAATAAATTGCACGCATGTATTTGATACACGAGAAAAAGGTACTGCGAATTCTGCAAACCAGGTCTCGGCCTATTATTCCTCAGATGGGGCACTTGATAAGGACTTAATTTTTTCCGAGTTATTGTGTCCTTGGATTAAATAATGTCCTTGGGGCATTTTATCGCCCACCAAGTTCACCCGGTGTTTTCTTTGAGAAACTTAACGAATTCCTGTGTGTACATAGAAACAGTAAGAGCAATTTATTATTAGTCGGAGACTTCAACGTTCCAGATGTCAGCTGGGCAGACGAGTTCCCTGATGCACTTTCTGCTTCCGCTGAGCCTCTCGTTGACATTGTCCTCCTCCATGCTTTAACCCAACTTGTAAAGCTACCAACACGCGTCAATGGAACTACCGCTTCTGTTTTAGATTTATTCCTCGTTAACGATACACTGCTCAAGCGAAACCCGACAGTGCATCTTTTTGAGGGAATATCGGATCATAAAATGACTTGTCTCACAGTCCCAGTTAACGTCGTGCCTGAAAAACAGAGAAAAGATAGACTAATTCCCTTGTTTAGCCAAGCAAGCGACGTCGACATACTAGATACATTGGATTCTTCATTTTCTATTTTTGTGTCCCGGTACGAATCAAGCAACATATCTGTCGACAGCCTGTGGTGTTTTTTCAAAGAAACTGTCTGGCAATGCATGAACAATTTTGTACCTTGGAAGCGGAGACAGCGACGTACTACGAATCCTTGGATAACAAAAGATATTTTTCGACTGGGAAGAAAAGTAAAAAAGCAAGTAGGCAGCACCGGCGACGCCCCTCTACTGATAGTGCCCATAATCTATCTGAACTGCGAACTCGACTAAAGCACGACATCAAGAGGGCAAGGGACTATTATCAAAATGTGTCCTTAAAAAATGCTTTCTTTCTACATCCCCGGAAAAATTCTCGCGACACCTATCTCCGAAAGAAAAGAAACCTATCGCGAGTCTCCTCATTAACGGTACGGCTAGAACTGATAAGAAGGAAATGGCTGATGCACTTAACAACTACTTCTGCTCAGTGTTCACTGACGACGATGGTATCGTTCGACATTTGTTTACGTTTGAAGCAGTACCACCAATTGATGACATCACTATCAGTAAGGAGGGAATACTATCAATTTTACTTAAGCTAGACGTCAAAAAATCATCCGGAATAGACGGAATTCCTAACGCTTTCCTACACCGATATGCTGAGTGGTGCGCAAAATTCTTATGTTTCATATTTAGGAAATCGCTGTCACACGCCGAAATTCCCAGTGATCGGAAATGCGCCAGAATAACTCCAATACCCAAAAAAGGTGATCCATCCATTGTTAACTCTTATAGGCCGATTTCTCTTCTCTGCACTTGTGCTGAAGTATTTGAACACATTATTTTTAAACATATTTCCAGCTTCATTGAAGATAACAAAATAATCGATAGTCGCCAGCATGGTTTCCGACGAGGAGTTTCTACAAAAACGCAACTACTAGAGAGCATTCCCTACTTTGCCGCAGCGATGGACAAATCTGGTCAGGTTGACATCATATTCCTTGACTTCGAGAAAGCTTTTGATCGTGTATCGCATCCTAAACTTCTTTTGAAACTAAGACCTCTACTCAAAAACGATTCCCTCCTTGCATGGATCGCAGCATACTTGTCTTTCAGGCAGCAATCAGTGTCCATCGACGATGTCAGTTCAGATTCTGCCTACGTTCATTCAGGTATCCCCCAAGGTTCTGTTCTTGGGCCGTTATTCTTTTTAATCTTCATAAACGACATTGCTCAAGATATACCGCTAAAAATTCGCTTATTTGCGGACGATTGCATCCTATATAACGAAATCCACAGTTCTGACGACCAGGTTTCTCTTAACAAATCTTTAGCCCAGATTACAAATTGGTGTACTTCGTGGCAGATGCAAATAAATCACAGCAAAACGGTAGTGATGAGACTAACGCGTAAGATAAATCCACTCACTTTCACTTATAGCATCAGCGGTAACAATCTGTCTGTAGTTTCAAGTTACAAATATTTAGGGGTAACTATTACATCTGATCTTCGATGGAATGATCACATCACATACATACACAAGAAAGCCATGAGACAACTAGGCTACTTACGGCGAACACTTCCCAAAGCTTCAAGAGATGTAAAACTTTTGGCCTACAAAACGTATATAAGGCCAACACTCGAATACGCTGCTGCAGTGTGGGATCCGCCCACAAATACAAATATAAGGAAACTAGAAAGCATTCAGCGAAAGGCAGCTAGATTCATTTTTAATTCGTACAGCAGCAAAACATCGCCAACTGCTCTATTAATTTCTGCAAATCTAGAATCCCTACAAACAAGACGGTACCGCGAAAGGCTAAAAACATTCTACATGATATACAATGATAACCTTGGAATCGACAAAAACACGTACTTGAAACCCATTACGCAGCGTTCCACTCGTTCTTTCCATTCAAAAAAAGTTAGCGACATTTATTGTAGAACCAACACCTACATGAATTCTTTCTTTCCCCGTACCATCCGTGATTGGAATCGTTTGCCCATAGAAGTAATCGAGAGCTCTTCTGTTGCCGCTTTCACTGCCGCACTTCAAAATGTTAAATGATAATGTCTTATCACCAATGATCTAGCAATGTTTTATGAAAGCGTCGCACTTATATCCTGCTTTTCTTTATTTTGATGTTTTTACATTTATATTTTCTTTATATTGTACATCGCGTTGACATGTATAACGCATCGAACCAATTACTTTTTTTTTCGCTTATTTCCTTCACATTGTCAATTGTTGAGCAACGCACCTGTCTAATATGTCTTGATGTGTGTTCATATATCTACTATTGCGATAAGATGTGTGTTCATATTTATATAACATTTTACCATTTGACATTATATAATTCAGTGCCGTACTTGACAAACCAGTCACTTTTCTCCAGTTCCATTGTTTGTATGTGCTCTTTTTGTTGTTCTGGTACATTTGTACCGAAGTGTAACCCACTCCTGCTTATGGCCTGGAATTCAGGCTAGCAGTACTTAATAAATAAATAAAAATAAATAAAATAATGCTATTTCTTCCAGGGACGATTCTTCACAATTGACAAGTTTGCTAAAAGAAAGTATTGAGGTCAGGATGGTATACATGCTTCATGAAGTCCCAGGACATCGGTCTTTCTCAAGCGTTTGACTTTATAGGATTTGCGTTCTATTTGAACAGGATTTAAGAAAAAAATTATCGAACTATAACTTTTTCTGACTGCTGCATCAATCGAGTAATTATAGTATCATCTTTACAAACTGCCCCACCCCCCTTTCTTTCACAACAACGGCTTTAAAGTTCTCTGAGCTTCTCAGGATCAATATATTTGAGCTTCACACAGTATGAAACGTGTTTAAAAATTAAAAAAAACAAAGAGAGGATAGCGGAAGCTAGAAATCATGTTATTGTGCCAGTTTTTTGAGTAAGAGGTATTTTTTTCTATTATCAACTGCCTCCAACTCACACGTGGCTAGATTATAGACTAATTAGCCAGAAGCGCAATTATAACATTCATACGTTTGAAAGTGACCTTTATTGAGAAAAATGAACTCGTGCCCAGAACAGGCACGCAAATATCTCAGTGTAGAGGAAGAGGTGTTCACAAATTTGCGGTAATTAAGCCAACCGTGCCACCGCAGAGATGCACCGCGCAGGATGAGGCTAACGAATTTCCCTTCTTCGCTTTTTTTCCAAGCAGGAAACTCCCACGAAGGTAGGAAACGTAGACAAACCAACCATCGCAAAGGCTACAACCCTTCGAAGGAGGCACCCTAGCGAACTAAGCACTGATGAAATGGTTTGTGAAATACTGCCTCATCAGTGATACCATAAATGCATCTACCTTCCTTTCCATCGAACGGTGCCTTCTCCGATCCAATAGCATCGAACAAGAGCTTCCACTCTGTTTTCCTTCAAGTTAGGGAGAACCCCTTCAATTCAGGCTGAACTTGTGAAATTCGCGAGGAAGTGTAGGGCACATTCAGGTATACAAAATATTTACCAGGGAAAGCGGAATAGTACAAGCGCAAGGCGAGCCGCTGACAATTCCAGCAAAGGGTCTCTCGATTCTTCATTCATATAATGCATGCATCTTTTTCTTATGCTCCCTAGCGATATGGACACGCACCACATGACCGCCCCGATTCCCCGACAACAGTCTCGATGAGGCCTGATATCACCCTACCCAGAAAGACATAGACACCACAGGAATGCATTCTCATCAGCCAGTTCGCTTGAAGACTTGCTACAACTGCTCTTCGAGAGCGGACCTACAAAACACTCGCATTGGCACAGATCTGCTCTAAAGCTTGTGCAAAACTTCAAACGATAAGTCCTTCCAAAACCGCGAATGAAAAACGCATCTACACCAGGCTGGCAGGGCCAAATTGTGCTTACGGATTTTATTCTAAATGTGTATTTCAGACTCATTATTTGCACTAAAGCAAACAGGCTGCAGATGAAAACGTAAATTCAGAAAATAAAAAAAAGAACAGTAGGGCACGCATCGGTTCATTAGCTGACTTAACCTCCACGAACAGCTTGGCTGCAAACATAACCATAATACTTGAACAATTTGCATAATTACTTACTTTACCCCTTCCAAACTTTCAACGCGTTTTTTTTTCCGTACATTTTGACAGCCCCTCATGAACTTGGAATAGTTTCAGCACGCTGCAAAGCCTTCCTATCGCCTCATGGGAGAAGAAGCTAAGCAAGTGAAAGTACAGCAATTTCGGCACTCAATATGGCTTGGTACTTTTTTCACAGAGACCGCGAAAGTCTGGGTGAAGGCTCACGCGTTAAATGAGCCCTACAAGAACGAAGCAACGCCGAGTGCCGACTTGTTTCCGGGTGACAGCACGCAAAAAGGGCAAGCATGCGAACGAGAAGATTGCGAACTGAGGATGTGGAGAAAAAAAAGGCATTATCTACCATAATTGCGCGCCCAACCTCAGACGTGCCTGCCTGTTCTGGCGTGAATCCTTTCACTTTTCTTCCTTCGCTGAGTTCGTACTGTTTGCACTGCAAGAGTGTTCGGTGCAGGGCTGCTGTCAAGGCTGCAAGCGCTTTCCTAGAAAACTTGCAATACGCTTGCTTGTGCAACACTTCGAGGCAACTTCCTTATTTTGACAGGGTCTGCAGGGACAGTGGTGTTAGCTTGTCTGGTGTGTAAAGTAGTCTTTTCTTGAAAAAAAAACTTTTGTAAAGCTACAGCTTACGAAGGTAGGCTCAAGAACTTTGATTTCAGCGGTGCGCTGCTCCAGATTGGTCTGTGTTCTTCCTCTATGTGGCATACAAGCATAGTTGACGAAAAAAAAAAAGAAAAAAATACTCTAATGTTTGCAACCTAGCTTCGTACTTACAAGTTCTCGGCTTTCTTTTTTAGCTTTCGGAGAAGAGCGCGTTTCTTAAAATTCCGCTACAACACGGTTTATAATTTCTTGCGTAACGGAATTTCAGTACAGATCCCGATAGAATCAATGTGTTACGAGGAAAAGTCAACTTGGGGGCTCCTGTATAAGTACAATAAAAAAGCGACTGTATTTCTCGGCATCCACTGCCTCAGATTTGGTTATTCTTGCATTTAAAAGGAAAACTTAAAGTATAGTCAACTTTGGAGGTGTATTTTCGATTTGGGGCGTCAAAATAAATTGAAAAAAGAACTTGTTCAATATTGAAAACTTTACGAAACGATACTGTTGACACGCCTTCTTCTTTATCTCTCTTCGGTCACCGCTTTTTACCGGCTAACCAAGGTTACACGCTATCGATAACTATCGATGATACGCGCCTCCATGTATCAGAAGTTTCTCGAATGGTATCTTTAGTATTATCCATTGGCTCTTGCCACCAAAGCTTTTGAAATCAATTTGTGCGCGTGACGTGAATTGTGATGGGGTCGAAATAAAGAAACGTCCTTTTCCTGTGCAGTGGGGATGCGTTAAAATTCATCAGGGCCGCTATAACGTAAAACTATTCCAAAGTTTTCTATTCCAATTCTGCTATCAGCCCTCCACGATTGGCCAAAATCTTTTTTCGACCACCCCCACTTCACCTGTCTGTCACGCGACGTCAAGAAAACCGCGACAGCTTCCCATCTGATATGATGTGTACACACTGATTATGCATGCTTTGACAGAAAAAAGAAAGGCAGTTATTTCTGATTCAACCCCTTTTCGCCATTAGCCCTCGGCTATTGGTAAAATGTTTTCGGGCTGCACCCACTTCTCCTGCCTGTCACGTGACGTCAGAAAACCGCACAAACTCACCGCGTCAAATTGACGTGTACACGATAAAGGTGCATTATTATGCCGAACAAAACTGAATTTTCTTCAGAATAGCCGCAGGCTGCCCCATTCCGAAAGGAATAAAAGATGGCTGCCGTCAATCGCTGAGACGCTGGCTAGTCGCACGTGCCGGAGAGCATGGGTGTATTTGCGTATAATAAAGCTTCTTGCGTGGCCGTGTAACGTTTTCGAGCACTTTCGGCACGTTTACCACCATATTCTGACAACTCTTCTTTGCTGAGGGTCAGTTTTAGCCTCATTCTTAAGCTTCCGCTGCATGCCGCCGCGATTTTCGACCAGCCACCACAAGCTAAATAAGGGAAAGCCGACCAATCACAGACGCCGGCACCACCCTCTTCATCCGATTATCGATTTTCAGTGCACTGGCTCTGCCCCAGCGGATCCCTCTCCACTTGAGCGTTCTCCTAGCCTCTTGTCAGCCAATTAGATAGGACAAGCCGCTCAGTGTAGGCAATGCTATGCGTTTTTCAGGCAAACAAAAGCTATCTCCTATGAACGAGGATAGTGTTTGATTGGTCTGTACAAACAACCCTGTGGGAGACTGCCCGGTGCTTCCGTCGGTGGTTACGCAAATTTGACGTCAGGAGTTTGGAATAAAAACATATTGGAATAGTTTTACGTTATAGGGCCCCAGGTGGCCAAAAATTAATCCGCAGGCCCCCGCTGCGCCGTGCCTCATATTAAAATCTGGTTTGGGGACGTAAAACTACCACATTAAAGTCAATTCAACGTGAATTGTGAATTACTTTTTTTAAAGCCACACGGGCGCCAGTGATAGCACTGGGCAAGACAGTAATACTAGCTAGAAATGCACATGAAAGTACAAGACTTACCATTGAAGCGGCGCTATTGGAGGAGGCTACTGTATCAGTAAACCTTCCAAAGCGCTGACGGATACAGAACTTGTTTACTTAGGGTCGCTACGCTGGAAGCCGCCTAAGGCTTTGGCACACTCTTCTTCATTTGTGGTGGTGTTATCCCCTTACAAAATTATATGTGGTCGTGATCACGTGCGCGAGGTTATATATTTATGCTTCTTCGTAATAAACACCAGCTAGAATCAGCGCTTGTCCTTATCGCTTCTTTTTGTGTTCCGTGTCAGCTCTCGCACTGGTTATATCATCATTGAATACCAACTAGCCCGTTCTCACAACTTGCTTCGGTTTACAACACTAGAACCTTCGACGAGCTATGTCTAACAGCCGACGCGATTGACCCACCGATGCCTGACTGCGTTCGCCGCTATCGCTGTGCTTCGGGTGTACCTTGCTTTTGTGGGCAAAGGTTCGATGAACAAAAAGTTTGTTTCGTAATTCACAGTTTGCCTAGCGTGTTCGTCACCGTAACTGCTACGTGAAACTATGAAAACCCTGTACCTCAACAACTAAAGATGATATCACCATTCTATACATAGCATAGAATGGTATCTAAAGCGAAAAAAAAGCGATATTTTTCATGGATCTCACGTGCACCACTGATTTGAGAGTAACATTTCTGCAGTACCCATGTTAACATTGCAAGAATTCACCTAAGATAGAAATTATTACATGAAATTTGTCCACCTTTGGATGTTTTAGCGAATGCAGTTTACAATGCTTCATCTATTGTCGATGCGGAGTTACGCATTTGTAAACTTCGTGCATCCATTTTTGTTAACTTTCCGATTTTCGACATTGTTGTAAAATATTTCAACCCCTTAATTTAAGTTCCGCTTCAGCAGCCACTGGAACTTAAGTGCCTCTCTCATATTCCAGAATACTTATTGAAATGGGCCAAGGGGTCATCCCAAAAATGCATTCTTCCGTTTGAGCATTTGAGCAGGTGGCATTGGAGTCGGGTACGGACTGAAGCTTCCTCTTAAAGTAGCCTAGACGCTACATTTTAATTATAAAAAGCAGGGTAGCACACAACCATGCGGCAAAGGATGGCAATAATAATCGAAAGGAAAGGGAAAATCTTTCTTATTTTACAGGCGAAACTCTAACGATGAACCTGAAGGACAATTCCGAAAGATAATTTAAAAGTACAAACGTGTAACCAGTAACTACTAGCGCCACCTAGGTGCTCATTGGCGAATGGCGTAGACGTATTTAATAAAGTCTGTTCCTCCCGTGATGGTCAGTGGTTGCCGCTTACTGCACGCAGCTGTCCCGGCTGCGGTGTACCTACTGCAGCTTTTATGCTACGTCCACATAGCTCGTAGCCCGTAACATTATTGCCGGCGAGGGAAAATACCATTAAAAATTACATTATGGGGTTTTGTGTACCAAAACCAGGAGTCCCCCACTACGGCGCGCCAAACACGCCGTAGTGGGAGACTCCGGCAATTTGGGCCACTCGGGATTTTTTAATATGCACCTGAATTTAAGTAGACGGGCGTTTTCGCATTTTGTCCCCATCGAAATGCAGCCGCCGTGGTTTGGATTCAATCCTGCCACCACGTGTTTAGCAGCCCAACACCACAGCCACTAAGCAACCGCCTCCGGTCTGGAAAGTACAATTGTACCGTGAACTTCGAGCTATGATACTTTCCCGTTCAGCAGCATATCTTCACTAAAATTAGTAGCATCAATGGTGATGAATGTGTACCGCAACGTAAGTTACCTCAAGTTATCGCTGTTCTCAGAAGTCACTACTATCCAAAGGTTTCAGCTGTAGTGCAGCGCTTAAGTTGTTACAGTAGTTTTGCGGCGGAGATATGGCCTTTGAACATCTTTACTGCATCACTGAAAGGTTGTAGGGACGTTTTCAATTCAGCATAGAACTTTAGAAACACGTTGCGAGATCGAATCGTTTGAGGAATTAGTAATGCTGCGGTGAAAACAAAACTTCTGAACTCCTAAGGCTCGACAGTGCTCTGAAGACCTCTTTAACAGGGGAGCCTGCCACGAAAGACATTTGTGTGGTCTTCCAAGCTGGATCTTGCACGCATCTATCTACGCATCTAACAACACACACGTGGTAACTGACCGCGCACTCCAAGGGTGTCACCATTGTGGTGACTCCACTCACGTTGCACCACACTGCAAGCACGTGTATTCTACAAAATACTACTGCCATAAGAAAACTGTTTTGTCAGCCTTTTCCAACTCAAATAAATATTCATTTCAAGAAAAAGCGTGGTACAATACGCGTCAGTAGTGCCACAAGTCGTCGCGGTCACAGTGAGTGAGTACAGTTAACCACGACGCCGGCCAACGTCAAGAAGTATTCGACATCTGGCAGTTGAAAGAAGCCTCCGCAGTGCTGCTGTACTTAGCCATGACATGTGCGGCAGACCAAGGTCAATAGAATGGTATGTCAGACCAAGTATCTCCGTGATTTCGGCTGCCAAGCTGCATCCTGCATTCTATGAAGTAGGGGCGTTGCTCTCAAGCACCCGCTGCGAAAATTTTCGGGAGAGCTAAAGTAGGCAAAAAGAAGCGCCGATTTCACTATTCATATCACAGTCCAATGTGCCTGCCTTTCACTCTAAATTACTTGTGGTCCTGCTCGTACGTTGCGTGGTACCAATTGAGTACAGGCCTTGGGCATTTGTAAAAATAGAATGGAGGAAGCAAAAAGATGATGGATGTGGCAGACCTAGCAAACCAGTTACCTGCTGTGCTTGAGAATTTACTTGGAACCTTCGAAGGGGTGTCCGCAAAAATTGCAGTGTCTGGTTATGGTGAACCGAAGTTCTGTAAATCGTGACCACTTCCTTTTGCAGTGCGTGATGTCGTCACACAAAATCTAGAGAGCTTGCCGCTTGATCGGTTGATTGAGAATGTGAATGCTTCAGGGTGGGCTACCTCTATTGAACCTGCGGTTTAACGAATGGTCAAATGAGAACCTGTGGAGATACTAACGTTACTGTAAATCCTGCATCCTTCCTCGAGAGTTATACCGTTTGCGTTGCAGAAGAGCTCTTGGCTGTATTTTTCGGAGGAGAGGTGTTCATGTAGTTTGATGTACGGTACGCTTACAAGAAGATTCCCCTTTACTTCTTCTCACGGAAGTTAGTGACCATCAATAACCTCAAAGGTCTATTTCAGTACACGAGAGATTCATTCGGAGTGTCTTCTGCTCGAGCCATACTTCAGTATAAAATGAAGAATCTTCTATGTGGGCTACCAAAAGTAGTCGGCTGAATTGATCACGTCACTGTTATAAGTGTTAATGACGAACACGTGACAAAGACCAGAAGGCCGCTTAACAACAACCTCAAGGTGCTCAATTTAAGGTAACACACGATAAGCATCAGTTCTTTGCATCAAAAATAGACTGCCTAGGTCACGCCACCACCAAGTATGGGCTCATGCCAAAGCCAAGAAAATTAAAGCCCTCATCGATACATCTTCCCCACAGAATGTCAAGGAGCGGAATGCAACCTTGGTTTACGGAACTTCAGCGCGCATTTGTTGCTTAACTTGTCGCAGAAGCTGTGGCCTCTTTATCTGCTGCATTGCAAAGGCATGAAATAGACGTGGCGGAAGAAGCCAAAGCTAGCTTTCCTTGAAATCAAAGCAGCCCAGACAAGTGCAACTGTATTAGTGCTCGTCCTAACATGCGACGCCTCTGCACATGGTGTTGACGCAGTGCTAGCGCCCAACTATGACGGAATAAAGCACCCCATTACCTTCGCTTCACGAAGACGGCTCCCTTGTGAAAGGAATTACAGCCAAGTAGGCTGAGATGCCTGAGCCCTAACTTTCGGACTCAGCGAGTTTCACCATAACATGTGGGGATAACGCTTACAGCGGTTAAGAACCACAAAGCATTAGTCGGACTGCTAAGCCCCGGTCGAGGCGCGCCTTTTCAGCTATTGCCACGTGTCATCAGGTGGGTTTTAACTCTTTCAAGCTACCAGATCGACCTAACCTACAAACCAGCAACTTAGGTAGAACGTACTTATGTGCTCAGCAAGATGCCTTTACCGATAACAACCGATCGCCCCAACATTCCTGGGTAAGCTTGTTCAAGCTGGAACAAGCTCACCCTGATCTCCTACGATCCAGGACCCCATTGCTCGCATGGCCTCACAAGAAGAGAGTCTCTTTGCTGTCGCTCGTGGCTGATGGTGTTCTCACTGGGCTCACGTGTGCTAGAGCGACATGCATCGATCAATGAAAGGCCTGCTTCCGCATTATTTTGGAATGCTTCAAACTTGTTGAACGAGGCATTCCAAAATGTATTTGCGAGTGGCTCTCATATTCTCGTGGAAACATTCTATTAGACAGTTTTCATTACAGGTTCACAAGCTAAAATTGCCTGGTTACCCTAGCAATGTCCAGCGCAATGTTGCTGTAGCTCTGTTTAATGAACTAAAAGTTGTAAAAGTCGAATCCATACGTCACAGCCTTCAAGATATAGATTTGTTGTTATCCGCTATGAGCACCGTGTTCCCCGCAAAGTTAGAGAAGTTGCGGTGAAGGCTGGAAGTGAGCTAATCTCTAGTGTTCACACCATACGTAATGAATTATATGAAGGAGTCAATCAAGGGAAACAAAACTCAAAACTGCTTTGTTCTAAGAAGGGTGCGCGTCGTTTTTCTGCGTGTCGCAAGTAGGTTGTATGCGGAATCCCCCTCTGATGCAATCGTTGTTACCTTGGAGAAGTGAGTAGGTGCGCAACGATTTCCTGCAATAACATGCGGCTCCCCGCACAGTGGTTTTGCTCCCCGATGGAATAAGTATGCTTTCACTCGGCTTTTACACAAGTACATAGTACTTAAAGATATCCCGAAAAGCCCGTGAGAGAAATGTTTGATGCGTTTACCATTCTTAGAAGTCAGGACGCATACGTCAGCTCACCATTCCTTTTCATTTTGACAAAGTAAATCACGCTTCGTGGTGCTGCAAATTATTCTTTCTTTTTTGTGTAGCCGCCCACATTCCTATATTTGCCACTTCTGAAAATAAAGACGTTCGTTGTAATTCAGCGCGGCACGTTCGGCTTCTTTTCATTGTTCTTTGTCGGGCTGTTCCAACAAAATATGCTTTCTTAGAAAAACTTTCCTCAACACAAAAAGGCTTCTTTAAGTGCACCGACCTTACGTTCAAGCACAATAAATGTTTTACACATGTCTGTAAGCCTTATTGTGACCGTTGGCGTTGCGTTATTATCCTATACACGAAGAAATGACTTCATATCTATGAAGAAAAAGTGCGCATGCAGTGGGCATAATTTTAAGCAAGCACGATGTCTGTTCTGCATATGGCAGTAAGTCCTATCTTCAGCGCCCACGTATTTTTTCGCAGTTATTATAGATTTAATTTATAATTTGCGCCTTGTTTTCTCTATTGCCGCTAGAGCAGCAACAACGGAATGAGCAACACACAGTTCATGTAGCATGCCTCTTCCCCCTTTTGCCAGAAAAAACAAATCGTCACAACTTCTAACTTCTACAGAGCATACTCAGCTGCGATAACTTCTACGTACGTGTTCTCCAGATGGAGCGCGTTTATTGTCTGCTTCTCATAAACATAGAACACGCAAGCAGATGTTGAAGAGCAAAGTTGGCCGCATAGACATACCCTATGAAAAATCCATATGCCCCATAACTCCCATATCCAATAATCCATTACGAAGCATTTAGTATCCCATATAATAACTTATGTTTTATGGGATATGATTGGATATGGGAGTTATGCGGAATAAGCAGTTTTTTTTCAGTAGGGTACTTCTACATAGTGAAGCGCACATTTGTTACATTTTAAAACATTTTTTTTAAAACAATCACCTTGATCACAAAAAAGTTTCCGTAGTTTTGCATGAGCATACAAATTGTTTGAACACACTAAAAAATTCATCTTCCAGGCATATTTCTCTTTTTATCATTCCCTCAACGCCTCTGAAACTCTAATGCACACTCTTCCCTTCTCTGTACAACAAAACTGTGTGTCTCATTAATTTCATAATCACATTTATAAGAATAATTATCATTCTCATCATATTATGTAAAACACACCATCACCGAATACACACCCGCCATAAAACATACTGCGAATCAAACAACCTCACCAGTCCTATCAAATGGATAGACGCGGCACCATGTTTTTCTATTCCGCCCTAGTTAAAATGTTGCCGCCGTGGTCCGAAACAGAACCGGCGACCTCGTGCTCTGAAGCCTAATGCCATAGCCAATAAGCCACTGTGTCTGGTTGTAAGGCACTTCATGGCATCAAGGTCCTTTGTATCCCAGCCATTCTCACATTGAATACAACGTGGCTTTTAATGGTGAATTGCACGTGCTTAGCATCAGAATCTTGCACTTATCGCTCTGGCCTCCATCACTGAGTGATGTGATGAAATTCGAAATTGCTGACCGAATAGTTTGCAAATATTTCTTTTCGAGTTGCGCAGAGAGGTCATTATTAGGTGTGATAGACGACAGCTTGCGGTTCTTTGTAAGACAATCGATACGCACATGGAAGTTCTGTCTTCTTGTGAAAGGGCGATCGGGGCCATGAAGCATATTCTTTTTAGACTTCAGAAATGCGATACTCACCACAATAGGCTGTCGCCCAAACCACACACTGTGGATAGAATGCCAATATTAAAGTCTGGGATGCATAGTCATCAGAATATTTGCAAGAACGTCAGCACACAATAATGCTAGTCTTCTTGAAGTTTCTCTAAATATTTGGGAATAAGGTTGGTTATTTATGGTTGTGTCGCACACGTATACCAATTTTTTTCAACCGATGTGCTTCAAATTATATGATTCCAGATATTCGTTTCATGCAAAATGTAAAATGGGTATTCGTCGTAATTTGTATCCAGTGCAAATCTGACGCTTCATTTCCGTCCGCGTGGACGTGCGATCTGTATTTCTTTACGCAGCACTCTTTTGGCCCACCTATAGAAACGTTTCAGGTAAGATATAGGCATGGCACCACCTACTGGCGGTAACATCTCCCTAAAGGACTTGATCAATATAGCGTGTTTAGAAACGGCGAGATAATAATCGCCCTTGCATGTCGTTTTTATTTTTTAATGGCTGATATCCAGAATGCATTTGCGCATGATTACCCTCTGAGCGTGCTTCCGTAATATTCTTTATTGTCATTACTATTTGGAGTCGAGTAATGTTACCCAGGAAAAAATTCCGCTCAAATTGTAAAGAAGGCGCCTGGGGCACTTTTCAGTGATTTCTCTTTTAGTTCACTCCTCTGGTCGTCGGAATGAAGCAGCTAAAATAAGCTTGATTAGTGAAAAGACCAGGTGGCATTGTGGTGCCTATGCGATCGATTTTTCGCTTCAAAATGGTACTGACTCACGAATACCAGAAGGCAACGCAGCTGCATTCTGCACTGATTCAGCTGGCGGTGAGTGTAACATTGGTGTAAATCACCGCTTTCCATAAGCAGTCTGGAGTTACAGGAGTGCAAAAGAACGGGAGAACTTCACTTTCTGCAAATACAGACCATATTATTAACCATACCTTGAATCGTTGCCAAATAACATAATGAACGTTGTTCCCACTGAGGCGCAGTTGGTTGACTGGCATGTAAAGCAACAGTTTTTCTATACCAACATAGTGTGTAGCCGGAATGTAGAGACAGGAAGCGAAAACGAAGAGATTCCAGATGGTAGAGACGAGATTCTTTCAGTGCCACTGTACCTCAGGCTATCGGAGACCTTAAGAGGATGGTTCGTCTCGTAAGCTGCGGTGGCCTCATAATAGGCGCGTGTTTCCGTTGCCGGAGTGCATCGTAAGCTATCTGACAAGTAAACGAAATAATAATAATATTTAAAAAAATACTCACGTATATTTTAGCGAAAATTGGCGTGGCGAGGAGTCCGTCTGCAAAAAAGGAAGGCATTGACTCTCGTACGTCACCAGCGGTGTACATCCTAGTGCTTCGTGCTTTTGAGCCTGCGACTCCCAATGATCCTATGGAAGCAATAATAAACTGAGGCCCCAGGCCATACTCTTGCTTATGAGGAACTAAAGCACCGTGGCCGGAAGTACAGCAGAGGGCTAGACAAGAAAGCACACGTTTCTGAAGGAGAGGATGAAGCATGACTGACCTGTTTGAAGGGTAGGTGGGTCAAGTGAGTCGCAGGTAATGACTTGAAAAAAGAAAAGAGAAATATTTGAAAGTATTTCCAACTATTATCAAGAGGTTCTTGGTGTTAAGTGGTAACTTAGGAGACGATTCATTACGACGGCGTCATTTGAAGAAGTATTGGTAGTAGTTTACAAATTAATATTTCGTTCTGATTTTCCAGATGCCATATTTTCTGCTAAAATTGTTTGAATGGGCTCTGTATCGCGTGTTTGTTTGTATTTATTCCAAGAGTTGTAAAACCGTCGCGACAGTTCACTAGTAGATGAAGTCAACTCACCACACTAAGTGCTTTTTCTGATATATATATATATATATATATATATATATATATATATATATATATATATATATATATATATATATATATATATATAAACATTGTTTGTCTTGCAACGTCAAAATTATGGAGTTAAATTTGGAGCCACGATGTCATCCTTAATTTTGGAGGTTGGTGGAGTGCTTGAAGCCTGTTTCACCTCTGCTGCAGGCCTGCCGGTATTGCACTAACTTCGGCATCCTACACCTGCTGCAGCCGTGTCATGAGACAAGTTAGCGAAATATTAGGGCAAAACACGTGCTTGTTTTCAGTGACGGAAACAGAAGCTGCAACGATGCTAAGAACACTTGACACTAAACCAGCCCAGGGGCCCCTCGTAGCAAGAACATTAGGTCAAGCGCGATTGTCCTGTCATGTAATGAAAGCATACTTAAATTGGCTGACAGGCTTGAGTAGTCATAGTATCGACGTCCACGCATGTACCTGTCACAGTAAACGCGAACGAACCGACGCTGGATGGCTTGTATTAGGTTGCCCAACCAATCAGGATGCCCAACCTTCTTATTAAGTCAAGGTATTAATACATTAGAGGATGCATGAAGGTAAGAATAGAGCCTTGGATTTACATAAACCTCAACGTCACGGACGTGCCGCACACGACGAATACTATCACCTGACAAAGTGTAATTAAAGTTCATCAGCACGTGCTTTCTGGTGAGAGACACCACACTTATTTTCTGCACGTTAATTTCGAGTCTGTTATTAGTTCACCAGTGGTGAATAAAGAAAATATCCTCCTGCGACTTTTAGCAGTCGTTTACGCACTCGATTCTTCGTAGCAATTTTAAATCATCAGCAAGATCAAAGTATTAGACAAAATCTCAGAGCAGAGCAACTCATTTCTATCACCAACAACAAGAATGGGCTTCGATTGGAGCCTCGATGTAATCCCAACCAAGACGTAAATTGGCTAAAATAATTATGAAATATTGGACTAAATTTACACAATTATGAAGGTAGCTTTCTGGCCATTAACAGAAGAAATCTCACAAACCATTTTTGCGAAGTTTGAGGAACAATAGCTGATGACACACTTGGTCAAATATCTTTGTCAAATGACAACACACTGTGTCCACTTGACTGAAATTGAATACGGCCGATGCGGTGCAACAGAGAAAATCATTTATGTTGGTTTCGACCGATCTGCCTCGCAAAACTCCAAGTTGACGAGGATAAATCTTGCCCTTAACAGGCCTAGAATCGCTCATGTATTACTATTTGATAAACCTTTCAAAATCCAGAAAGAAGAGGAAGTGGCTGAAAGTTGTTCGCATCACAAGGATCACCATGCTTGAATGCAGGAACTACAAATGTTGTTTTCCATTCAGATGGAAAAGCTAAATTCGTAAAGAAAGGATAATGACGTAAGTCAGAATAGGAACAATAATTTCAGAGCAAGCTTTGATGATAAAGTTATGCCAAAAATATCGGCTTCAGCTTTCTTATGCAACGACAAACGTCGAGTTCAGTGACAACTAAAAAAGATAAATCTGTGGCGCATCTGCCCGCGTGAGGTCATCTATCGGGGCTAATGCCGAAGAGGAGCCAAAGTGGTCGGCGAACAAGTTGCAGATGCCTTCTGACTGAAAGTGCATCGTAGCGTTTCTAATAGGAAAAGGAGAACTTACTCTATATTTTTTTTCGCATCTATGCGTAAAGCCAGACTTTGCGAGTAAATTTTAAAGTCCACTTTGAGATTTTCGTCGTAACGCCTTTCCTCACAACGTGAATTCCATTTTACTAGTGTTGGGCAAACATCAGCCCTTTATACCAATATTCGTCCTTCGTTTCTTTATAATATTCATGGTATCGCTGCTTCCAAAGCGCAATGCTTCTATAGTTCACTGCAGTGTTGTGCCAATGTGGTGACAGTGTTGTTGGCACTACCATGGCATGGGTGTTCTCACTCACGTTTGATTTTCTTATGACAAAATGGTCGTATTACATATGTAACAGAGAGATTCACGGTGTCTGTACTCGAACGTTGCGCTTTGAAAGAGACAAAAGGGAATGTTGGCACTAAGCAAGCATACAAAGTCTGAAAAATAAATTCAAAGTATAATGCAATGTAGAAATGACATGAAAAAATATATTTCTTTGGAACATCAAAACTGCAATAGAAAAAAACACGGCTCTAAACACTGCCGATGGCTTAGGAAAGTATAAAATGTAAAATATGTATACCAGTAGAAACATCATACGTGTTTTTGTACACTTTTAGTACTGCACTGTATATTGAAATAAGCCCAAGACTATAACATCCTATTCGATTCTCGCCATTGCTTGATACTAGAAGACTATGATAAACAAACTCACTTCTTGATTTCACTTTTCTTCAAAAGTAGAAGGTGAAATGGAGAATAGCCCGCTCATCTTGTAACAAGCTTACGTAAGGAATAAATATTTCCAGCTACTAGGACGTTTTCCTCTTACACTTTTAATTGCACAAAGTCACGGCTATAAGCATCTGTCGCCGCACTGAAAAGCTTAGAGGAAGGATTTTATCCTTACCAGTAAAGTCTTAGTGGCTTCGAAAACTGTAAGGCAGCAACAGCCCTCGATTCATTCTAATTTTCAAAAAGAAATCCAAGTGAATCGTCTCTTTCTTGGTTTCTTAAAACCTTCAGATCTCTATCGTGCTAGCGCCATAGCTACCGCAGTTGTTGGGAATACGGCCTCATTCTATGCTTCCTAACTGCAACGCTTTTATAATAGCTCGAGCTACTTTGAGGCCGTCTTAGTGATCGATAGTTCCGTGCTTTATGAACTGAGTACAAGGCTTGTGACTGGAATTTGTGTGGTTATGCTGCTAGGTAGGTTGGCACATTTTACATATACAACTTATCGCTTTCTCTATTAAAATGCGCACGCATTTTCTATGTCATTTATTACCTAGTCTGCTATACAGGCAGATCTGTGGCATAGTCAAATCTACTAGTTTTTGGCTAGAGCTTACGGAATTTAAAACCCCTTCAGATTAAGCTAAGCGAAGTATTGTGCTTGCCTTACTTGGTTTTGTTACCGACACTAACGATAAGGCTCACCTTCGCCAAGTAGAATCACCGGGATTTCATCTGTTTGGTGTACCTTGTCTAGACATTATAGTATTTTAATTGTGCTCCCTATATAATGCTAGGAAAGCACTCGGCAAAATGTAAAATATAATAGTTCGTGGTCACTTCTTGTCGATCGAAATCAGCCTCCAAAAATCAACTTTTTTCTAGGTGCTAACATTGTATTTGCCCAGTCGAAGCAATATTCCTACTTTGATTGGATTCGTTATACCTTATTGGAGGAAGCTGAGCTGGACTACTATGCAGAAGCGAAGGAATTTATTTATTTTATTTATTCATGTTACCCCTAAAGGCCCTTACGGTGAGATTATTACATAGGGGGAGGGGGGCAATACAATCTTTTACAACGCTGTACATGTTAGAAAACACTACATCAATACATAAGCAATAATAAAAACAGTAATGAAAACGTAACGTATAATACGAAAGGAAAGGATGAACAAAACAACAATGAGCAAAATATTATTACACATCTCCAAAACAGCGACGTAAATATTCCAATTTTTTGTGCGATGGAAATTGTTCCACTGAGTAATCGTGCGAGGAATGAGTTGGCATGACAGGATGAATGATACTTTACGCGTTTAACTTTGAAAGAATGATCACGTCGTTGAAAGATGGCATACGGTGTCTGAAATTGTCGTGAAGAGATGGATGGGGATAAATCATTATGGAAAAGTGCTAAAAAAGCCTGTTTACGGCGATACGATATGTCTTCCAGTTGGGCACGCTTTCTGGGTTCTGAAACGCATATATAGGATGATTAGTCTGGAAAAATAAAACGAACAGCACAGCTCTGGAACTATTCGATGTGAAAAATAACGTAGGCCTGACAGGGATCCCAAATCAACGCAGCATATTCAATTTTAGGGCGTCTTAGAGTACCATAAGCAAGCTTTTTTTTCGTGGGTAGGACCATGTTTGAGGTTATGTTTAGGAAGACCAAGTGAGCGATTAGCAGACGCAAGGGTGAGGTCGATATGGTGATGCCATATTAAGTCACCCTCGCGGTTCTCGCAGATTCAAATTCTCGCAGTTTTGATCCGAAATACCGGCTCTTAAATATCATGCTGAGGCTTTCCCATCCCCGTTCTTCTGAAAGTGAAATCAAATCAATTAGGCTGATTGCTACAAATGCGGGCACACTTTATAAAATACAGTTAGAAAAGCTGAGCAGTCTGAATATGTAACAAACTATTCAATGGTTTACTGGAAATTGCACGCAGGGTGGTAAAACAACTGTCAGTTTTAGGGCGAGTGCGTAGAAAGCTGCCAAAGTTAAAGGTCGCAAGCTGTCGCACGAAAGTAGTGTCCGTCAAATTGCGGCTCCATAAATCTCAGTACAAAATAATATATTATATTCTACCATAATTCGCAGTGGTCGTGAAACAGTATCTCACCATGGAGTACTTACCTTATATATTTTAACAATACAGTAAATAGAATAGTCGCGGCGAAGCATCCGTTTAGGGGGGGGGGGGGGGGGGGGGGGGGGGGCATACGTATGCGTGTACGTGATAATCGCTGAGTAACAAGATAATAACCATAATATCGTAATTATATATTGAATAATTTACTTTGCGTCACACATTGATATTGCGGAATGGAAGCCGGGCAGTGCTAATTCAATGACACAATTGCCAGCAGTCCTTCGGTTAGTGTCTACTTCAAATTACCAGTCTCCAAATTATGTGATAGATTCGTGTGCATTCCATATTACATTTACGAAAAAAGGTTCACTGGATAAATGCGAGAAAAAAGCGCACAGTATTTGAATCAATCTTGTGACAGTGTTCGAAGACTACCTTGAAGCTGGTGCTACTCTAAGAATCATTACTAAATGCAGACGCTCCCACCACTGACTTGATTACATTTGTCAGTTGCAACGAATACGCTGAAATAATGATGAGGAAGCTAAATAGGACGTCTCATTAGCTACTCATTCCCTGTTGCATAACTATTAATGTTAGCGTGCGCTAGTATTGCAATGCTGAGCAAAGAAAATGGCTTCAAGAATCTAGGTCTAGCCTACATAACATACAGTGATGTGCTATTATTTCCACTACGGCCTTTTTAAAAAAAGATAGCCGAATGATAATAGTACGGGATGAAGTGATTTAAGAATAGAAGAGAAAATTGCGCGCATTTGCGCATAGTCATTTTGTTGTTCCCATATACACATTACCAAATCCAAAAACCGACTCACAAGAGTATGGAAGAGAGCATGATGAGCAAGAGCATGATTGCAAGTTGAAATGAGCCGAAATGTAATTATTCCGCACTTGAATTTTCGGGACGATCTAAACCCTAAAATTTCTCGCATTTTGGTACAGCAAGGCAGCATTTCTAGAAATGAACCACATTGATTTGATTTCGCTTCAAGAAGTGCGTTGGGAAGGCTTGAACCTATTACTTCGGAGCCGGCTTTAACGAGAAAAATCTAATAACTTCGTTTCTCTCCAATTGTTCTTCTCGTAATTTTCCTTGAGAGCGTAAGGAAGAAAGCACAACTAGACATATTGCTCCATTTAAAATAACGCCAGTGGCAAAAATAACGTTTATTTCTTGGCTACGAATAAGAACATGAACAAATCGCAAAGCTTAAGAACTAGGTTCGACTGACCAAAGAAAACCCGATCACATAAGCTCGCGGCAAAATTTCAAATTACGCCATCAGGACAGCTCGAACGACCACCCATTTTTCTTTCTTTTTTAAACCAGCTTAGAGTGTTTCCAGGACTGCTAGGAACGTGCAAGTTTTTGGCGCGATTTTACGTTGGTTATATAGAAGGTTTAAGGAGCTATTAACACACAGAGGCCTTACCGTCAACGTGTGTGACAACTTGTGTACGGGCGTTGAGCGAGCAAGGTATGTTCACCTATATCTAGAGCATAAGCTCGTTGGTTATGAATTTATGCATGCCACCTCGTCAGCCTTAGTTAAACTCGTAAATCTGTTATGCATACCATAGCCGCTACAGGCTGCAGGCAGCATGTGAAGGGCGCCGGATGCCTAGCAATGCCTATAGGAGCCTTCCTTTGGACACCTCAAGCTCAATGTAATTACAATACACACACGCACAAACACACACACACACACACACACACACACACACACACACATATTACATATATATATATATATATATATATATATATATATATATATATATATATATATTGTAAGCATTTATGCGGACTTCATCTTTATCCGTACAAAGTCATCATCGGCTCGTGTTCGTTTTGCATCGGCACCATTTTTCCTTTTTGGAATAAAGCGTCGTCTCGGCCGTAGTATTTCAAGTGGTGGAGGCGGTTTAAGATCCCTTCGACCTCAATCCACTTCAAGATCTCTCCTGGAGCTACATTTCGGGACGCCGCTTACGCCAAGAGGCCGCCATGTCGCAAGACCAGACCGCAGCGTCCACCATCTCGGTTCAAGTGCCAGCCACCCCTACTCCCAGCCCTGCCAACAACCGGTATCACGATCCTGAAATCTTCTCTGGCTTGCCTGGTGAAGAAGTTGAAGACTGGCTCGACAACTACGATCGTGTCAGCGAATACAACAGCTGGAACGAAACATCGAGGTTAAACAACGTGCCATATTACATCTCTCAAGTAGCCAAGACATGGTTCCTGAATCATGAGAGACACTGCCGTGATTGGTCATCTTTCAGGGAGCTGCTACGGCGGATTTTCGGCACACCCATGGTTGGTTCGGAAGTTGCGAAAAAGAGGCTGTCTGAGCGCGTCCAGCATTAAGGCGAGTCGTATACCTCGTACATTGAGGACATCCTCGCGCTTTGCCGCCGTGTCGACAGTGCCATGCCAGAACCTGATCGCGTGCGACACCTTCTTAAGGGTATCGGATCTACTGCCTTCAACGCACTCGCCGCTCAAAACCCTTCGACGGTGTCGGACGTCGTCTCCAGCTGCCAGCGCCTCGACACCCTGTAATCAATCCGCTTGCAACCGCACTTTTCCGACCACTCCCTGGCAAACAGTATTGAGCTCTGGTCCATCATACGAGCCATATTTCGCGAGGAATTGCAAGCGCATGGCTCACCCCCTTGCAACAGCGCTCACGTCCAGCCTGCTTCTACTGACCTGCACGGTATTATTAAGAAGGAATTGGCCTCCCTGCAGAACTCCCAGCATACCAACGCTTCTCCTTGCCCACAACCGGCTTCTTACGCCCAGGTTGCCGCAATGCCAACCACGCCGTCTCCAATCACACCACCTGCGCCTGTTCACGATCACCTGGCAACTTTAGTCACCCGAGCTCCGAACCCGCCTTACTACTCTGCCTGGCGTTCGTGGAGGCCTATCTGCTACTACTGCGGCTTTCGAGGACCTATCTCCCGGTTTGCCGACGCCGTCAGCAAGACGAACGTCGTGGTTACGCGGCTTTTGAACGCGATGAGCCACCTGCTCGCGTTTACCACACTTATGACGATAATCCTTCCGTTCGCCGATCTCCATCTCCGGCCGAAATCTCCAACACCGCACACAACATACGTGCCTCGAGTCGCCGCTCCCGATCGCCGCTCCGATGTTCTGTTTCGCCACTTCGACCTGTCTCCCAACTCCATGTCCAGCGACCGGAAAACTAACCAGTGCTGTTTTTGGAGGGAAAACGGCATCGCCGCGAAATGCTCCAATTCCTCCTGAACGTCCTTCCAACATGTTATTGGCGTTTGTGGAGGGTGTGCATTTGTTAGTTCTGTTTGACACGGGCGCTACTATACATGTTATGCGTGGAGACCTGTGCTCTCGTCTGCGGAAAGGGAAGACGCCTTATATTGGATCAGCCCTGATTGGGGCTAATGGAGCAATCATTCGACCATCAGCCCAATGTATAGCACGCGTCTTCATTGATGGCATCCGTCATCACATTAGGTTCGCGATTTTATTCCCGTGCGCTCATGAACTAATTTTACGTTGGGACTTTCTCTCGTCAGCGTCCGCTTTAATCTCTTGCCGTCAACGTGTATTCCATATGACCGAGACAGTTCATTGCAGCGGGAGGGCCGATGAGCCATGACTGCGTTTTCTCACTGCTGCCGATTCTGTACTGCCTCCCGGCCACGAGCAAGTCACAAGTCTGTCTTCTACGGACATCACCAATGGCGACGTGTTCATCACTCCTTACAGTCGCTGTCTTGTACGTGGAATTGTCTTCGTTTCCTGTCTGGTGTGGTTCAAAGAAAGCTCTGCGTTAATCATCGCTTTAAACACGACCACTGAGACAATCCTCCTACCTCAAAGCTCCACAGTGACCTGTTATGTGGATACCCAACCAGTCTCCCTGCTTCCTCTTGCCGCCTCGCAAGCTCTTCCTCAACAGCACAAATCTGCGTCATCTGCCCTTGCTTCCGTGACAAGTCCTGACCTTACTGCTGCTCAAAATAAAGCGTTGCTAAAATTGCTCATGAAGCATCAGGCCTCCTTTTATATGGATACTTCGTCACTCGGACAGACTTCCGTTGCCTTCCATCGTATCGACACCGATGGCCAGACTATAGTACGCTGTCGTCCCTACCGAGTCTCTTTGGCCGAATGCAAAATCATCGAGGAGAACGTCGCCGATATGCTGAAAAGAAACGTCATACGTCCCTCCGCCAGTTCTTGGTCATCATCCGTCGTTTTAGTGCAGAAGAAGGATGGACCGGTACGATTTTGTGGTGACTACAGTGCGCTGAACAAGATCACCCGTAAGGATGTATATCCGATGCCCCGTATCGATGACGCCCTTGATTCGTTGCAAAGCGCAAAATACTTTTCCAGCCTTGATCTTCGCTTCGGATATTGGAAAATTCCAATGCACGAAGCGGACAAAGAAACGACCGCCTTTTCTACTCCGGATGGTCTTTACGAGTTTAATGTAATACCTTTCGGTCTATGCAATGCTCCCGCCAAATATGAAAGAATGATCGACACTGTTCTTCGTGGCCTCAAGTGGAAAACTTGTCTATGTTACCTCGACGACATCGTCGTGGTTTCCTCGACTTCCACTAACCATCTGCAACGCTTAGATGAAGTGCTCACATGCCTTTCTAATGCCGGACTTCAACTAAACACGAGGGAGTGCCGTTTCGCTAGCACAACGATTAAAGTCCTGGGTCATCTCGTTAGCAAAGACGGCATCCAGCCTGATTCAAATAACATTTCCGCGATGCTCAACTTTCCACGCCCACTTCGTGCAAAAGAACTGCGCAGCTTCATTGGACTCGCCTCATACTTTCGACGTTTTATCCGGAACATGGCGAGCATTGCCTCGCCCCTCCATAAGCTCCTTGCTAATTCCAGTTCCTTCGATTGGAACGATCAGTGTGAAGCCACATTCCAAAAACTCAAGCGCACACTAACATCCCCGCCTGTTCTTTGTCATTTTGATGACAAGGCGCCCACATTACTGCATACAGACGCCAGCGGTCAAGGAATTGGTGCCGTACTGCTGCAGAGCGGCCCCATTTATTGCGAAAAGGTTGTTGCATATGCAAGCCGCACTCTCACTTCCGCGGAAAAGAAGTTTTCGATAACCGAATAAGAGTGTTTGGATGTTGTCTGGTCCATTCAGAAATTTCGTCCATATCTCCACGGTCGACATTTCACGGTTGTGACCGACCACCATGCCCTATGTTGGTTGTCGACGATCAAAAACATGTCTGGGCGCCTTGGCCGCTGGATATTCCGATTACAAGCACATGATTTCGATGTCATATATAAGCCCGGAAGGAAGCACCAAGATGCCGATGCTCTTTCACGATGCCCATTACCACCATCGTCGGAGCACATCACATCACCTTGTCAAATTGGCCGCACTGAGGAAGCTTCGTCTATTACACCGATTTCTTCCTTGACTCCAACAAACTACCCTTCAGCGCTTTGCAGTAAAACGCGCTGATTCCTATTGCCATGGTATCATCAATCGCCTTAGCGGTGTTTCATCTCCACCCAATGCCAGGCTACGGAAACCGCTCAAACTGTTCATGTTTGAAGACGACGTGCACTACCGGTACATTTTTCACCCGGAGGGCCATCGATGGGTTCCCGTTCTACCGCCCTCTCTTCGCGCTGCAGTTCTGCAGGCATCACACGATGACCCTACGTAGGCAACTTGGGTTACCACAAAACACACGAGAGCATGCGCAGCCGATTCTATTGGCCAGGCCTCTCCACGAGCATAGCTAGATATGTTGCCTCGTGCACACATTGCCAACACAATAAGCGACATACTACTGCTCCGGTCGGGATGCTACAACCACTTTCTTGTCCAGCAGAACCCTTCTCTGTCGTTGGCAATGACCTTTTCGGGCCACTGCCACCTACTGCAGACGGCAACAGATGGATCGTCACTGCTGTTGACCATTTGACCCGGTACGCTCGCTGAAGCAGCCGCAATACGCTCCGGAGCTGCCTCAGAAGTAGCGGCCTTCTTCTTGCAGGCTGTCTACTTACATCACGGGGCGCCTCATGTTCTTTTGAGCGACCGAGGCAAGTAAATTCTTTCAAGCACTCCTAATCAAGTTCTTCAAGCGTCCAACACCGTGTACAAGACAACTTCTACCTACTACCCTCAAACCAACGGCCTAGCAGAGCGATTTCATCGCGCGCTGTGCGACATGCTATCCATGTATATTCAACCTGATCATCGTAAATGGGATGTAATTCTCCTATTTTTAACATTTGCGTACAACACGTCTGTTCAACGGACTACCGGATACTCTTCGTTTTTCCTAGTATACGGCCGCCGCCCAACCGCATCACTCGACGTTTCTTTCTTCTCTGGCCCCGTCAACGCTTCACCATTCATTTGCGACCAGTTTGTGCCTCGTGTTGCCTAATGTCGTCGTCGCGCCCGTATGAACAGTGCAGCCAGCCAAGACGATCGCAAACATCGGTACGATGCCTCTCACCGCGTCGTTTCCTACCGCCCTGGTGACGATATGCTCCTATGAACACCTACACGAACACCCGGTTTATGTGAGAAGCTTGAGTCTCGGTATATTGGCCCCTACAAAGTCATAGAGCTGACCTCGCCGGTGAACTATCGCGTTACACTTGTTGGTGCCCCAACTGACCGACGCTGCCGCGGAACAGAGATCGTGCACGTTTCCCGCCTGAATTCCTTTCATCTCCTTTCCACTGTTTAATGTGCGGCCAGGCTGGCCGCATCCGTCCACGGGGGAAATTAGTGTAAGCATTTATGCGGACTTCATCTTCATCTGTACAAATTCATCATCAATCATCGGCTCGTGTTCGTTTTGCATATATATATATATATATATATATATATATATATATATATATATATATATATATATATATATATATGGTCGCAACGCCATAAACAGGAGTCGTAGACCACTCGCTATTCAGGAGACAACGCAGCAGGCCACCTTTTCCATACCGAGGGTAAGCGCCATTTCTTCTTAACTGCGTCTTCATAAAAACAATCATGCCTACTCGCATCGCGCTCTTCTTCATCGGACCACAGGCGCGGCAAAATATATATGTGTATACACATATATACTTTCAAAAAGAGGGCTGATTTATATAATCTAATGGCCACACAAAAGCTTGACCCATTGCGTTCCCGGTGAACAGTCACTGGCAAGAGATATTCTAGGTGCAACGTTAGCACTGTGATGACGAGATATGCCTTAGCTTGGTCAAGAAAGTAAGTTTCCTTTGCCAGCTGCTTTCGCAATTCTGTTGAAAATTTTAGCACGTCTCAGCAGCACTTCCCCATGTGGTATTTGACATTTCTGTGGAGAGAAACAAGATCCAAGTGCGCCTCGTCGAGCATTGAGGTTTCCATAAAGAGAAACAGAATGAGCAATCTTTAGGGTTAATACAAAAAGCAAGAAGCCAAGTTTCATGCAGGATCAGGCAGATAAAAAAAAACCTTCAAAGAAACTGCTACAGCACATAAGGAATATACATATTTATGATCAGAAGGCAAGCATGGTCATTGAGTGAGTGAGTGAATAAACTTTATTGCAGGTCCGGCGAGGACGCGAACTCGTCGCGCATCGGCCTAGTCCCACGAGGGGAGCGGCAGGTCTAGCCCACCGGCGGGCACGCCGGATGGCCAGGATTTGCTTTTCTCGAGCGGGGCTACGCAGAAGCGAGTCCCACTCCTCTTAGATGAACTTGGGGTATGTCGACCCGCACTCCCAGAGCATGTGAGGTAGAGTGGAGGTCTGGCCGCAGGACGGGCAGGCGTCGTCGCGATACACGTCGGGGTAAGCCTCGTGGAGAGCGGACAGACACGGATATGTGCTGGTCTGTAGAAGCCTAAGCGAAACGGCTTGCGCCCTATTCAACTTGGGGTGAGGGGGTGGAAAGACCCTTCTGGACATGTAGAAATATTTAATAATCTCGTTGCGAGTAGCAGGAGCGTCCCTGTGACCGTAGAGCGGAGGGGAGTCAGGGCTCCTTATAGAGGAAGCGCGGTCGGTGAGGTCACGCGCAGCCTCGTGGTCAGACTCATTGAGGTTCGTGGGAGCACCCTCGACCAATCCTACGTGAGCGGGAAACCAGTGAATTGAATGGTTTGTGAGAGCATGTGGACTCGAGCCGCTAAGAAGACGAACAGCTTCCTTGGCGATGCAACCCTTCTGAAAAGCCCTAACTGCCGTTTTTGAATCACTATAAATTTCGGACCCACGATCGTCTAGCAGGGCAAGGGCGATGGCGATTTGCTCGGCGACTCCTGAGCCTGAAGTCCGAGTCGAGGCGCTATTGGAAATCGTTCCGCTCGAGTCGACCACAACGACGGCGAAGGTCTTCCCGTCACTGTACTCCGCGGCGTCAACGAAGCTTGCCCTAATGTCGTGTTGCTTTATCTGTTTGAGGATGGCTGCTGCTCTGGCCTTGCGTCTGCCCTCGTTGTAGACGGGATGGACATTTCGGAGCCCAGGGGCCACTACGAACTTGTCTCGAATGCACCTAGGGATCGCGGTACTGATAATCGGGAATTACGCAGGGTGGTAACCCAGCTCTTCGAGGATGCGTTTACCTGCCGCTGTGGTGGTCAGGCGACTGAGTTGCGCGCGTTCTTGGGCTTTGGCAATCTCCTCGGAGGTGTTATGTACCCCCAGCTTCAAGAGATATGCGGTATGGGTCCTGATGGGTAGCCCAAGAGCCCTCTTGAGTATTTTGCGGATAAGAACGTTGTGTTTGTTGTGAACTTACCTTGTATTTTGTTGCGTTTTAGCGGTGCGCATTTATTTCGCTCTTCTAATATATTTTTCTTTTAGGTTGTCAAATTGCTTTTTTTTATTGTTATGTTAATTTGCAACTGCTGCTTTTCTTACCTATTTTCTCATATTCTCGTAATTTTGTTGTCAATGTGCCAGTGTGCCCGAGAGTAGGGACGCTAAAGTTGTCACTGAGCACTGAGCACGGAATCGGCGGTGGGGAGAGTGAAAACTAAATACACTATACTAATGGGCGACTTTAATGCCAAGGTAGGCAAGAAGCAGGCCGGAGACAAGGCAGTGGGGGAATATGGCATAGGCACTAGGAATAGCAGGGGAGAGTTATTAGTAGAGTTTGCGGAACAGAATAATATGAGGATAATGAATACCTTCTTCCGCAAGCGGGATAGCCGAAAGTGGATGTGGAGGAGCCCGAACGGCGAGACTAGAAATGAAATAGACTTCATACTCTGCGCTAACCCTGGCATCATACAAGATGTGGACGTGCTCGGCAAGGTGCGCTGCAGTGACCACAGGATGGTAAGAACTCGAATTAGCCTAGACCTGAGGAGGGAACGGAAGAAACTGGTACATAAGAAGCCGATCAATGAGTTAGCGGTAAGAGGGAAAATAGAGGAATTCCAGATCAAGCTACAGAACAGGTATTCAGCTTTAACTCAGGAAGAGGACCTTAGTGTTGAAGCAATGAACGACAATCTTGTGGGCATCATTAAGGAGTGTGCAATGGAAGTCGGTGGTAACTCCGTTAGGCAGGATACCAGCAAACTATCGCAGGAGACGAAAGATCTGATCAAGAAACGCCAATGTATGAAAGCATCTAACCCTACAGCTAGAATAGAACTGGCAGAACTTTCGAAGTTAATCAACAAGCGTAAGACAGCTGACATAAGGAAGTATAATATGGATAGAATTGAACATGCTCTCAGGAGCGGAGGAAGCCTAAAAACAGTGAAGAAGAAACTAGGAATTGGCAAGAATCAGATGTATGCGTTGAGAGACAAAGCCGGCAATATCATTACTATTATGAATGAGATAGTTCAAGTGGCTGAGGAGTTCTATAGAGATTTATACAGTACCAGTGGCACGCCCGACGATAATAGAAGAGAAAATAGTCTAGAGGAATTCGAAATCCCGAAGGTAACGCCGGAAGAAGTAAAGAAAGCCTTAGGAGATATGCAAAGGGGGAAGGCAGCTGGGGAGGATCAGGTAACAGCAGATTTGTTGAAGGATGGTGGACAGATTGTTCTAGAGAAACTGGCCAGCCTGTATACGCAATGCCTCATGACCTCGAGCGTACCGGAATCTTGGAAGAACGCTAACATAATCCTAATCCATAAGAAAGGGGACGCCAAAGACTTGAAAAATTATAGACCGATCAGCTTACTGTCCGTTGCCTACAAAGTATTTACTAAGGTAATTGCAAATAGAATCAGGAACACCTTAGACTTCTGTCAACCAAAGGACCAGGCAGGATTCCGTAAAGGCTACTCAACAATAGACCATATTGACACTATCAATCAAGTGATAGAGAAATGTGCAGAATATAAGCAACCGTTGTATGTAGCTTTCATTGATTACGAGAAAGCGTTTGATTCAGTCGAAACCTCAGCAGTCATGGAGGCATTACGGAATCAGGGTGTAGATGAGCCATATGTAAAAATACTGGAAGATATCTATAGCGGCTCCACAGCCACCGTAGTCCTCCATAAAGCAAGCAACAAAATCCCGATAAAGAAAGGCGTCAGGCAGGGAGATACGATATCTCCAATGCTATTCACAGCGTGTTTACAGGAGGCATTCAAAGACCTGGATTGGGAAGAATTGGGGATAAAAGTTAATGGAGAATACCTTAGTAACTTGCGATTCGCTGATGATATTGCCTTGCTTAGTAACTCAGGGGACCAATTGCAATGTATGCTCACTGACCTGGAGAGGCAAAGCAGAAGAGTGGGTCTAAAAATTAATATGCAGAAAACTAAAGTAATGCTTAACAGTCTCGGGAGAGAACAGCAATTTACAATAGGCAGCGAGGCACTGGAAGTCGTAAGGGAATACATCTACTTAGGGCAGGTAGTGACGGCGGATCCGGATCATGAGACGGAAATAATCAGAAGAATAAGAATGGGCTGGAGTGCGTTTGGCAGGCATTCCCAAATCATGAACAGCAGGTTGCCGTTATCCCTCAAGAGAAAAGTATATAATAGCTGTGTCTTACCAGTACTCACCTACGGGGCAGAAACCTGGAGGCTTACGAAAAGGGTTCTACTCAAATTGAGGACGACACAACGAGCTATGGAAAGAAGAATGATAGGTGTAACGTTAAGGGATAAGAAAAGAGCAGATTGGGTGAGGGAACAAACGCGAGTTAATGACATCTTAGTTGAAATCAAGAAAAAGAAATGGGCATGGGCAGGACATGTAATGAGGAGGAAAGATAACCGATGGTCATTAAGGGTTACGGACTGGATCCCAAGGGAAGGGAAGCGTAGCAGGGGGCGGCAGAAAGTCAGGTGGGCGGATGAGATTAAGAAGTTTGCAGGGACGGCATGGACACAATTAGTACATGACCGGGGTTGTTGGAGAAGTATGGGAGAGGCCTTTGCCCTGCAGTGGGCGTAACCAGGCTGATGATGATGATGATGATGATGATGATGACGTTAAATAGGCGAATCCTTTCTTAGAACTAATAATAATAATAATAATAATAATAATAATAATAATAATAATAATAATAATAATAATAATAATAATAATAATAATAATAATAATAATAATAATAATAATAATAAAATTACCAGTAATGTTAACACTGGCACTCGGCGCTGTTCTAGCACTGTTGCATTATCTTTAACGCCCTTACTTCGCTGCCCGCGCAATCGTGCTGACCTTCTGTTTCTTTTCAAACTCCTTCGCGGTGCCCTCATGTGCCATGAACGCTTCAGCTGTATCACGCTTCGTATGCCGCGCAAGATCGTAGACCTTTCCATGTTCCTGCATGTCATCACAAACAGTCAAACGTGCACAGAATACCGAATGTTTAAATGGTTATTTTGTTGATCTCGATATTTTTCATAACACGCAGTAATTGTTCTTTCCGGAGCTCTGCGTTCCTTTGTCAGAGTTTCTCAAAGTGCTCAACGGCTTTTCTGCTCCTTTTGTAGCGGAGCTCTTTATTGCTAGAGTTCCGAAACATTTTCATGTGTGCGAGCAAAAGCTGCCATCATCAGCAATGGCTCATGCCACTGCTCGCGCGCGTTCTTCGTTGCCTTCTTCCACAGCTGACTCGTTCCACAGTTGGCTCCCTCATCGTAACCGCGTGAACACGTTTTTGCCGCTGCTCGCGCTTTCGTCGTCGTTGTCTTCTTCTACAGCTGATTCCGTTGCCAGATATAATGACAGCGTTCCCATGCTGCCTCTCGCGCTCGTGTCACTGCTCGTGGCTTCGTCGTCGTCATCTTTCACAGCTGGCTCTCATGGCGCATCATGCCAGCGTTCCCACAGTGCCACTTCTGCGAAGGCGGTGACGGCACAGGTCCACTGCCAGTCGGTGATGCGATTTCGGCCTGAAATTCGTTGCCTCAAAATATCGCTCACGCCTTCGCCGCGTTCTTTCACAGTTGGCTCTGTGGCAATCATCATGCTAGCGTTCCTATACTGCCACTCCTGCGAAGGCGCTGACGGCACTGGCTCACTGCCAGTCTGCGGTGATTTCGGTCTCAAATTCCTTGCCTGAATATGCTGCGAAATGAAAGCAATAATGTATATAAGGTATGTCTATAATGAATGTATCACACGAATGACGGCGAATGTATAAAACTGTGTGCGCGTACCTTTCGTCATATTCACCACCGCACAAGACAATAAATCTGTCGCTACCTTTCTTGAAAATTTTGTCACATCTTAGCCATGTTCTACACAGATTGGCTTCACAGACTGGAATGGCCTATGATTTTTTTTTGTATTAACATGGCGCATTGTATGTGCACTATTATTTTCGTAATAGTGATTTTTATTCATTCTGTTTTTATTTGTATTCTCCTGCTGCTTTTTGTTTGTTTTGGTTTTTAATGTCTGCGTGCGCCAGAACTCATATCTTAGAGTTGTTCCTGAGCACAGTAAATATGTGATACACTGATATTTATTTATTTATTTATTTTGTACTTACGGCACTGGGAAGTGGGCATGGTGCTGGTGTGCTGGTGCAAGAGAAGAGAACGACGAGAAATGCTTGCTTCCCCCGTTACGATATAGCGCCGACCTGTGTAAGCGTAGCGCTACAACCTATAACTAGTGGCCCTTCTGCTAGGTGAACACCCGGGTTTCAATTTATTTATTTATTTATTTATTTATTTATTTATTTATTTATTTATTTACTTATTATACCCTCAGGACGAAATGCATTACAGATGGGAGTGGGTAACATAGGTTACAAAGACGATAAATACAATACAGTGATTTTTGTTAGAACATCATTTCAACATTCTCCAAAATAAACAAAGGTTGTTAGTGCATCACAAAATTGTTGATTATCCTCAATGGCTGCAATATCGGGAAGGAGACGGTTCAATTCGATAGATGTCTGGGGAAGGTAGGACTGAAAACAAGCTTTAGTATAACATTTTTGATGCCAACCTTGTGCCGATGATCAATGCGATAGGAGATGTATTGCGGTAGTGAACTAAAATCGTCGTGTAGCGTGACGCGATGATATACCTTGTGGAATAGAGCCAGACGACTGATTTTCTCGCGAGATTTTAAAGGTGGGAGAGAAAGATTAGTTTTCATTGCTGTGATACTTGCAGTACGTTTGTAATTTGAAAAGATGAAGCGAACGGAGTTATTTTGTATAAGTTCGAGAGAGGATACAAGATATTCATGCCCAGGGTACCATATAGATGAAGCGTATTCAAGTTGAGGTCGTATTAGTGATTTATAAAGTAGGAGCTTTAAGGAAGATGGAGCAGCAGAGAAGTTGCGACGTAAATACCCTAACATGCGATAAGCGTTATTGGTAGCGTTTTCAGTATGGGCATTACATGTTAAGTTTCGCGATATATTTACGGCTAGATATTTATATGATGCGACGGTATCTAGAGGAATACCATTAAGTCATAATGAAGGGGGAGTGTTAGAGCAGCGAGAAACGTTCATGAACTTACATTTGTTAATATTTAATTCCATTTTCCAAGTTTTGCACCAGTTAGAGACCAAATTAAGATCGGTCTGGAGAATATTAATGTCATTGAGGTTACGTATTTCTCGGAAAATTATACAGTAGTCAGCAAAAAGGTGGTTGGCAGAAGATAGAGTGGACGGAAGGTCATTAATGTAAATTAAAAATAGAAGTGATCCGAGGACGGATCCTTGTGGTAAACCGATAGCACGTTAGTAAGTGGTGAGGTTGTGCCATTAGTGAAAACAAACTGCCAGCGGGTGAGAAGAAAAGATTGAATCCATCTAAAGAAGTGTAGATCAAGATTGATGATGATGTTTGAGGTTTAATGGCGCAAGGGCCAGGTATGGCCAAAGAGCGCCATGCTAGTGGTAATGTAGATCAAGATTAAGATGACTTCATTTATAAAGCAACAATTGATGGCACACTTTACCAAAAGCTTTCGCGAAATCTAAAAAGATGCAATCGGCGCAAAATGACTGGTCAGGAATCCAATGTAATTTATCAGTGAATGAAAGTAACTGCGTTTCGCAGGAATATGTTTGACGGAAACCATGTTCTGCAGAAGAAGAAAAAGATTTATCATCAAGAAAGGTGGCGATGCTTTTATAAATTATATGTTCTAGTAATTCGCAGCATGTGCTAGTAGTGAAATGGGACGATGATTTAGAAGCAACTGCTTATTACCGCATTCGTGAAGTGGGGCCACCTTCCCGATTTTCCAGTCGTTAGGGAGGCTTGATGATTCGAGCTGCTGCTGGAACAGTTTTGTTAACATAATTGAACTATAAGCGCATGTACTTTTTTAGGAATTTAGAACTAATTTCATCACACCGCGGAGATGAATAGCGCTTTAAAGACTCGATTAATTTAGCAATGCCAGCAGCATGAATATTTATTGGTGACATAATAGAACATCTGTGGTGCGGCATATCCGAAAGATTAACTGTCGTGCTTGAGGAAAAGCTTTCAGTGAATGTTCTATTCAGTGTGGTAGCGCAAAGATTATTTGGGATTATGTTGCTGGAGGTACCTTGCAATGTAATTAAAGGGTCATGTGCAGGGTGTATAATGCGCCAGAACTTTTTAACATTTGTTTTCAAAATAGATGGTAAAGTAGAAGACAAGAAGTTGTTCTTTGCAAGTTTCAGGGTTTTCACGTATGTGTCGGAAGCAGTCTGGTACGTCGACCATCACTCAATAGAAAGGGAAAGTTTGGCAAGACGGAACAAACGTTTCTTTTTGTTAGATAGTCGCATGATATGAATTGTATCAGGATGTTTCAGGGTTAGAGGCGCCGACGCGCTCAGGAATATATTTGTCTGATAGTTGGTGTACTTTCGTTTTGAACAGTAGCCAATTTTCTTCGACAGAGCCAGTATCAAAATTAACAAGAAAATGATCAATAAATGCAGATAGTTCATTATTTATAGCGTCAAAGTTAGCCCGTTTGTAACCTAGGATGTTTTTTTTTTAATTTTATTCGTTTTAGGACGTGGCGTATTAGTGACGATATTGAGCAGAAGATGATCACTGATACCTGGCAGATATGTTGGATCTGTAGCTAGCTCTGGATTTGTGATTAGGACTAAATCTAAAGTATTTGCAGTACTTGTTACAGACCTAGTGGCTTGCGTTACCAACTGTGTTAGCGAAAACAATGTACATAGATCTAAGAAATCTTTTGCTTGTGACTAGGGCGGCGATGAGTAAGGCGGATGAGCAGTCCACAAGATACTTGGAAAGTTAGTCTCCGAGTATAAAACGTGGAAATGTAGGATAGCTTGTGCGAACCAAGTTTATAGCATCGTGGAGTTCGTGAGTAAATGTGGACGAATAGAATGGAGGACGGCAGCATACACCAATAATTACTTTCAGATGATAGATGACTATCAAAGCGAAAGCTAGCTCCAACTCGCTTCAGATATGAATGCATGTAGAAGGAGGATCTTTCGAAATGGCAAGCAGAAGCTACGGCGGCGGCGGTGGCGGCGGCGTCCTATCGGAACGATACATCGAGTAACGATGAGCGTCGTGAAAGATTTCAAAATCAGACACGTGCGTGGGGAGCCACGTTTCTGTTAGTTCAAAAATGCGATGTGTAGAAGTATCAGTGGCGGAAGATAAGTTATTGTGTTTATTAAGAACGCTTCTGACGTTGGTATAAAGGACAGACACAGGAGATGACTTCCCACTGCCCCTCGCGATTCTACGACACAAATTGCGATGCAAAAGACAGACAGACAGACAGAATAATTGATTGATTGATTAATTAATTGATTGATTGATTGATTGATTGATCTGTTGACTGGTTGATTATCTCCTCCCGAGCCCTACCTGGTGACCTTGGCGCTGACATGGCCTGTCTTACCATCTTCCCCTCGACGCCCTACAGGGGATCTCGTTCCTGCACGAACAAGCTTTCCAAGTGCGAGAAGAGAATGAATGCCTTTGCATGACTAATCCCGAAGCGCAGAGCAAAATACCCATGTCGTCGCCTCCTTTAGAGTAAAGGCTCGTGGACTGCGCGTTGAGGTGACACAACGTGCAACTGCCGTGCCAGGAAAAATGCTTGTCGACTTCGGGAGGTCTTCTATGTTTATTACTTCAAATTCTGGCTCAAGACGACCTAATGCATCTCTATTTCAACGCAAATCTGAAAACGGGCTTCTATTTTCCCACTTGTTGTCGCTTCGTCCACTCACAACGCCCACAAAAATAAAAAAAAAAAGTCGCAGTTTCCCTCGAAAGGTGCAGCATCGATTGCGAAAGCAAATTGGTAGACAGGTATACCAAGTAATTATAGCAGTTTTACCGGCGTATAATTTTTTAAGTATTCGATTACTGACTAAATTATAAGCACGATGTCACGCGTGCACAAGCAAGCATGAACACATCTCACTTGATGACTGCGCGCTGTCGATGCGGGGGCGCTTGAATGAGGGAGCGCGGGAGCAGCAGTGAGCAATTCGACCTCGTTTCAACGTGAAACAAGCGGCGACAACACAGCGCACACAAAGCTATTAGAACTCCGCGCAGTTTGCTCCCGTCGCAGATTACTTTCAAGGTTGGGGCCCATGAGGCCGCGCCATACGCAGTTGCAGTCGGGCCTTGCACGCGAAGGAGGAAGACGGCGCGCTACCTTTCCGCTTTCCTTCTTTGTGCGATTAAACCAGCATCGTTAGCTCATGCTCGCACGCTTTCACTGGTACACACAGCATACAGCGCCAACTGACGTTGTTATCGCACTTAGACTTTATCGCAACATGACGGCGACGCCGATGCCGATGGCGTAAATTCGCCAGGTGTGTCCATTCAAGTGCTATCGCACAAAAGGACTTGGTTGGAGCTGTAAAGACTTCGATATTATCGGTAGCTCAACGGCGGAAAAAGATGAAGGCTATGTTCGTTTCTAAGTTGAGCACGGAAGCAACCCCTTCTGACCTGATACAGTATTTAAAGGACATGAGTATTTATTTTGTTTCCTGTCAGCGACTCAGAAAGAAATATTAGTCAAATTCTTTTTTTTATGTACCCTGCGATGGCCGAGCCTTTTTTAGGCACGTGAACGACTCGCCTATGCGGCCAATGAGGTCTGTGCAAGCCGTCCCTCGGGGTGCTAAATAACGACGTGCTTCGTGTTTCCAAAATAACAACCAAGGATCCAATTGGTGTGCAAGATAACAAGTGGTATCGATATGCTAGTGGACTTCGCACCAAAGCGAGACAATTTTTTGCACAGTAATTTTCGCCTCTTCTCCTATTTTTCGTTATTTCCAAAACTTGGCTCTGCAGTGAAATTTACTCTTCAGGCTGGTTTCTACTTCCCTAAAACCTCTTGCGCAGTTACCCGGACTTCAGTGGGCCTAAACAAAAAGGTGGTGGCATACCGATTGCTGTTGACAGTTCACTGACATGGAGTTCGTCCAACGACATAGAATGTAGGCAGGAGTCGATTAAACAAGAAGACAGCCTTGCACGGTCGGAAAAAATGTTTCATTGACTATTTGTAATTAACACCAAATAGTTGACCTGACTTCTTGTATGCTGTCATCTCTTCTACTTAAATTGTAATGTCTTCTCCTAGCAAGAAGGGATACGTCATTCTTGGGGATGCCAATATACCTGGAATTGGAGAACTCTTGAATACAATCATTATAATGATTGCCGAAGGCAGAAATTAGCCAGTTTTCTTTATTTTCTCGACTTGGTGTTCCATTCAGGAGTATAACTTCACTGGCAATAGCTGGGGTAAGTGGCAACGTCTTAAATATTCGCCTGTCGAATTCTCGAGTTGTAGATGTCTCTCTCTGGGCATTCAGTTTGTGGCTTTTCGGTGTCGTGATAACTTTTATCTGTCACCACATGACTACGTCTGTGTCACCTGGACAAAGAGCTCGTTCAGGGGAATTAGTGAATCCTCTCCGTGATGTTTATTTTGACTTATATGATTTTTTCTCCACCATCGATTGGGTAATGGTAACAGACAACACCAGTGTCGATGACCAAGCAGACCATTTTACAGAGCTGGTTTTGAGCAGTGTACTCTAGTACATTCCGCCGTACGGAACTGAACACTCTAAAATCTCTCATTGTTTCGGATCTGTAATTGTGAATGTCCGAAAGCATAAATTGGCATACACCGAAAATCTCGATGTCCTGTGCACACTAAGGAAAGCGAAAAAATCCGCTTTTATCGGACTCTCCAGAAACGCCTCTATAAGTGGAAGCGCGACTCGTATATCACATTTTTGCAAAACAGCACCCCTGACCAGCCGGCCTAATTTCGTAAATATGTCTCTAGGCGATCTACTCAACATTGAGAGCTTCGTCGCCGACTGTGCGCTAGCAGAGTGAAAATCCAAGCAGCAGCGGAATGTTTTGTGACCAGTTCTCATCCTTATATGAAGCTTCAGGTTTCATCACTGGTGTCCGCCAGCAGCACCCAATGCTTCCTACACCTCCTGCTGTGTTGTATATTGAAAATTTGATCAGCTAATGGCTCTAGCGCTTGAAGTCTCCCTATCCGGCGGCCCTGATGACGTTTCTTCCGCATTTCTAAAAGGTTGCTGCAGTATATTTGCTCTAATATTGTCATCTACCTATATGACTACTTCCCTTGTCCCTCATATGTGGAAGGCTGCTCGTGTTTTTTCTTTCTTAGTTTGAGTCTGGCTATAAAATGAATGTCTTGAATTATCGCTTGATTTTTGTTCTCTTTGCCACGTTAACGAATGTTAAGCGTTTTTTTCAGAACACCATTTTCTACTGTGAACTCAGCGATTCTGAACCAGCAACAATTTCTTCCTGTCTGCTGCAATGTCACAAATCTTGTAAGTATCATGCCGCTGACCTGCGCGCCAGTAGTTTAGAGGGGACAAGTCGACTCTATTTACTGCGACCTCAGCAATGCTTTTGATCTATTCAGGCACTTACTGCTTGTTGTCCGTCTTACATACTTTGCTGTTGACTCGTCGGTTGTCAATCTCTTGCGGAGTCATCTTCCAGATAGACGATATGTTAACGACATCGGCCAAACGTCTTCTTTGTACATGGAAACAAGCGGCGTCCTTCAAGGGTCCAGCATTAGGAACACTCTTTCTGAAAATTTTTTCATGACAGTCTTTTCGGCTATTAAGAATTTTTCTTTTCTTCTATATTGCGATGGCACCAACAGTTTAAAAAGAATTCATACTGTTGATGATCGCCGTATCCTACAGTCTTACCTGTTTTCTTTTTGTAAACGAAGCAGTGACAACTTCCTCAGCTTGAATGTTGCTAAGACCAAAGTCACGATTTCCACTCGCCCAGCATCAAGAATTTCCTTCATTTATTCTGTAGATGCTATGCCATTGCGCATCTGTGAGATCAATGATCTCAGTGTACATTTCCATACAACCTTTCACTTTTCCGCTGATATCAAACGTGTTGCAATGCTTGAATGCGCAATCCTGAATGTGTTCGCAGGCTATCGACCGAGGAATCCTCGTGCACCTTTCCACAAGTTGTACCTAACCACTCGCCTACCTAAACCCGAATGCGCGCCAGTCTTCTGGAAAGACATTTCTGGACGAAACGGTGAAATTATAGATGGGGCTAAGAAAACCTTTCTAAGCGTATACGTCATCCTGGCTTTGCTAACACAGGACCTTGTCCTTGGAATGTTGGATCACTGACATTGGCTTTGCTGCGGTAAGGGCGTAATCCCAATGACCGCCTTTTGCTTTTCAAATTCCTTCGCTGTATCTTGACCTACAACGAATTCGTTATTTGAATTGTGTTCGGTATATCACTCAATATCATCAAATAATAATATACCTTTCCATGTTCCTGCCTGTCCTCATCAAAACTCAACCGTCCAAAGGGTACTGAAGCATCATAACGCATGTTTTCACGGTCTTGATATTTTTCGTAACTCACTGTCATCGTTCTTTTTCGAGCTTTGGGTTGTTGTGTCAGTTTCCTGCATTGGGGGGTCAACGGCCGTTATCATTCTTTTTCTTTTCTATTAACTTTGCGGTTTCTTTATGTACACTCTCCTTTTTATGATTGTTTTTTCTCATTGTGTGTGTGTTTATGTTATATTCTCCTGCCGTTTCTCTTTCTCGTGTTTTTTAAGGTATGCGTGTAAAGGGTGGGGGGAGGCAGCACTCAGACCCTTGTTTTCTCTGTAGGCACGGGAATTTATTTACTAATTATTAGTAGTAGTGTTGCAAGTACTGGTAGTTCTATTAGTAGCATTAAACGCTGTTATTATTAGGAACACCCCATTAATTTCTTCATACGCTACATAATTGAACACATTGATCTTTTCGTGGTATTGGGTTCAAATGACTTCCCTCCCCTCCGATGTTACCGAAGGCGTTTACTATTGTTTGCCTTCCGCTACTAGAGTGTGCCTCCATAATCTTGAATTCTAACCTCGTGAAACACGGCGAAGATAAGCATATATGCAGGATATTGCAGGAAACTTGGGCCACCTTGTGAAAAAAAGCATAGGCGTAGCGCCTGTGCTTTTTTTTTTGTGATATTGTCATACTGGCATACTTGGCATGTCATATTTTTTTTCAATCCGTGAGGCTGCGTAATTAACAAAAATTAACAAAGATTGCCGAGCTTATTTGAATATTAACTCTAGCAAGAAATATTCTTTACAAAAGTTGTAGCGCTTGTTCCGAAACCTCGGATTATTTCATTTTGCTCAGATAACTGCCCTGATGAATTTTTTGCAGCCTTTTCTTTAAATGCGCGAAATTTATGAAATACCCTGCGACTGCCGGCTAACGTGCCGCACTTTGTGTGCCCTAAAATGTAAGTTGAGCGAATTAGCGAAGGCCGCTCCGCGCACAGAGGTGAATTGAACATGCTGTCGGTGACTGTGGTAGACGTCAAGTGACAAAGGAGACGTACAAGTTAAAGTAAAAAATTCTTTGACGAAAAAAACGGCCGCCACACGCGAATGCGATATGGGACCGGAAACAGCATTTGAGGCGGCGCAGGTATTTTTTTCTTTTCTTTTTGGGATCAATGAGGAAACACGATGGAGGGGGCGAGGCTGATATTATGTTCAAGGACGGAGATAAAAGCACCGCTGCCTCCGGTTCCTTGTCGCATTCTCATGTAGCGCGCACATTTTCGTTGAGGAATTCATTGTTTCCTAGTAGAAGGTACTAACACCAATCGTGCGGGAGTACAAGGAGGTACAAATAATGTGTCCTCTATTTCTTACGTACATTCCGTTTCGCATACCCTGAAGAAAGTAGCGGAAAGGGCGGGAGCAAAGATGGCTTTTACCGCAACAACAAGCTAGCAAAATAATGCAAAGTGGTTAATGAAGAAGATAGACAATATGTATGCATATGAATCATCGCGATAAGCCGGTACGGTGTGCTGAAAACGTGGTCTACGCAATTCCTTTGGATTGCGGTGCTTTATACATAGACCAAAGAAGAAGATGCCTAAAGGACAGATTGAAAGAAGATAAGTAGAACACAACAAAGATAATATAAGGGCACCTACGTATTCAAATTAGGGACTGCGGCTGCGCACCATTATTGCAAATCATGATGTAGGCTAACATGGGAGATCGTTGAAGTCATAGAGACAAAAAGGACATGTGATTATTGCGTCAGCTAGCCGTCCGTCATGCTCTCAGAGAGAGACGTCAGATTCCTTACAGCAACCGTCTTTGACGAGTAGTAGGTTTGACCATGTGGTACTGTCTCATATCTCTAATATTTTCCTATCTTCTGTTTATTCATGCCAAGCCACTACTTATTCTGCGCATCCAGCGAATAAGCATTCAGTCGTTAGTGCGTCCTGTGTACGCGTCATTCTTCTTCGTTTGGTCCGTTGTATTCTCTGGCGCTGTTCTATTGCGGATATGAACCAACTAGCCCAAAAGTACGTCTTAACTTTCAGCGATACTTAAAGATGTGATAGGGTGGTTCGGTTGCGTTTTTCATAAGCGGTGCGGCCTGAGTCAGCTTCGGTATGAAAAGAAACGGTCACATAGGACAACAAAAAGATGCTGCGCAGGCGCTTTCGCCGCATCTCCGATCTTCTCGACAAAATTTGGCCATCTTACTTTCCGTCTGGAAATTCTGAAGCTGAGGCATCGATCGCGATACGCTGATGCAGTTTTTGGTTTCGAGCTCCCAATTTTCACACCTCAAAATCATCTAAGGTAGCTTGTCATGCAGCATTATATACAGGCTACTTTTTCGGGGGAGAGATCATGTTCGTTCTGATGCTTTGAATTTACTTTATTTCGTACTGCTGTACGAAGCAGCCGCGTGCCTGAGGTGTTCGGCGTCAGTAGAGATAATACGCTGCAAAGAGGACTCATCCGACTCTTACCGATCTCACAAGTCGAAACAACGACGTGTTCAGCTTGGTTGGTTCCAGAAAAGATGGAACAGAAAAGGACGCTACACATAAAAAGGGAAAGTCAGAATACCACAATGTGAGGTACACTTCTTCGCCACGCGATATCAAGATATAGCGCGGATGAGGATTATGGGCAGGTTTGTTTCCAATAAATTGGTCACGACGTCCACCGCAGCAGACCTGCCCATGTCGGCGAGGATAACGCATCCTGAGGCTGACGGGTCAGCCTTTTCCTACAGCATCGGTTGCACTAGACGTAGAAGCAACATCTGCTCGAAAAGAAAGTGTGTGAGTGAGCATATTTTTTTAGCCAGTGGTCGCAGAATGGGATGGGTAACAAAAATAGATGTAGACCTTTTGGCTTTGGAAAAAATTCAGAACCATATGTCGCAAACAACCTCAACGCTACGAAAGACGATTATTGCAGTCTTTCGTAGCGTATATATAGTGCAGTATTTATATATATATATATATATATATATATATATATATATATATATATATATATATATATATATACGTCAGCATGAAGCCCGTCCATGCGCTTTTCGTTAGCTTCAACGAAATAGTTTTCGGCCTCGCTTCTCTGGTTTTAGCTGCTAACGACACACCGCTGCAAGTGTTTCTGATCTTTTCTTCATTATCGCGTTTTTTGCAAGTCTGCCCTTTTCATTTTAATCTAAACTCATTCTGCCGCCCTGTCAGTGCAGTTCTAATTCTATGCAAATATAGTCTGCAAGTTTATGAACACGGAAGACTTGGTTTGTTTCAGTCCCGTGTTCACCCTCTGCCAGATGTAGAAAATGTGCCGCAAATCTTTGACGTGCGCGTAGTAGCTCATCTGACCTAAATTACGTCTAGGGCAGAGTTCAATATTGTTATGAGCTTTCTGGAATTTTCTGTATGACTTCAGCAGCCTTGTTATGGTAAGAAACGACGTGCAGCAAGATGCGCCTCGTATCGGTTTTTTATTCATCATTATCATCCTCAGCCTATCTTTAGGTGCACTGCAGGACGAATCCTCGTGATCTCCAGTTACTCGTCTCTTACGCTTGCTGATGCCAACTTGCGCCAGCGAATGTCCTAATTTTGTCACCCTTCCTTATTTTCTGTCTTTTTCGATGGCTTTGCCATTTCCTTGGCACCCATTCTGTAACTCTAATGATCCACCTGTTATACACCTTACGGATTGCATCACCTGACCAGCTCCATTTTTTCTCCTAATGTCGACTAGAATATCGACTACCGCGGTTTGCTCTCTGATCCAAACCGCACTCTTCTTGACTCATAACGTTATGTGTAAGACTTTTTTTCCTTCGCTATTTCCGTGCTTCTTTTCTCGAGCTCCTTTGTTAACACTCCATGTTTATACACGTTGTGTTGGTACGGGAACGATATAATGATCGCACATATTTCTTTTCAACAGCAGTGGTAAGATTCCAGTCTGGATTTGGTAATCCCTGCTGCATTCGCTCCAACCCCATGTTTATTGTTCTGTAATTTCGTTCTCATGATCTGTGTCCGCTGTGTGTAACTGACCTTGATAAACGTACTCCTGCACAGACTCTAGAGGCCGTCTGGCGATCATGAATTCTTGTTCTCTTGCCAAGCTATTGCACACATAAGCCTATCTATTGTGGGTAAGGGGGAGGGGCACCTTCCCCTGCCCCCACCTTTTGAAAGCGGTGGCTATCAGCTGCACACTGGAAAATCTAACAAAACAGTAGAGCCCAAGTGTACTTGTTTTACAACGTATTCCCTGCTTAAGCAGCGAGGATTGCCTTTCGGTCCTTGCAGATGGCGCTCGGCCGGCCGCACCAAGAACAGTACGATTCTTCGCCGTGCGAGTCGCCTGCGGGACCCCCTTGCACTACCGCATTGCTGAGGAGGCCTTTTTCATCGTGTATTAAGGCAAAAGCCATAGATGGCTCACGGGACGAAAATTGGACCGTCCAGCGTTATGGCACCAAAATTCAATGGCACCGAGATTGGGGTCGAACCGTCGACTTTTAGTGGGAGTTTAAATCACGAGTTTAAGTATTAACTACGGCAATGTGAATTAAGCTACACCTAATTAATTAAGTTAAGGCAGTTCTACCCATGACCTTTGGTAGGAGTCGAACCCACTTATATATATGGGCATCCGGCCTCATCTGCAAGTTGGACTGCATTTGACATCGTGAAGGTCGAGAGTCAGACCTACTACCTTTAATTTTATTTGAGGATAACTGAATTGAGGCACACTTATTGAGATAAAGGTAATTAAGGAACTCAAACCCGTGGCCTCTGGTGGGAGCTGAACCCACTTGGCGATATCGGCAAACGAGCCATATCTCCAAGTTTTATTCCAATTGACAGCGTGGAGGTCAAGAGTCGAACCCGCGACCTTTGGTATGAGAAAACAATAGAAATGAACAATGCATAAGGCTGTAAATGTGAAGTAATGTAATGAATATCTCGTGAGCGCGCAGGCTTTCGCCTTCTTCCTCTTTAGCGCACGCTAAGGTGACTGACATTTTTTTTTAATATTTAGTTAAAGAAATTATTGCGGCACCATATTCGCTGCCGTAAATTGTTGTTGCTTAACTTGCCCTAAAACGCTTTACTTTCAGCCTGATTTTGTTCCTCTTATTTTCATATTCCGCTACTTTTCTCATTCCTCATTCGCGCGTACAAAGCCGCACAGCCGTTATCATCGGCGTCACCCACTAGGCGAGTGGTGTCATAAAAAATCAATATATTCGTATAAAAATGCTCTTCCATTATGGTTCCTGCTGCCCACTATTAATGTTCACAGCTTCGCTGATATGCCATTTCCAAACTTTTATATAAAGCTCCAGTAGGAAGCTGCACGGCGCTTGTCGCTTATATAGTTTTCTAATTCTACAATTTGCATGCCAACGAATGACACGCATTATTGCATTGTCATGAGCAAAACTTGTTAACTTACGAAAACTGTAACAGTTAAGACGATCTACGCGCGATTACAAGGGGACGTAAAATACTCCGATATCTCACTTTTGTTGATTTATTAATTGTAATATTATAGCTTCATAATGTCGTTAAACATGCTGCAAGAACGTCCTAGATTTTCATCGGAAGTTGTATAATTTGGAGCGATTGCCTGTTTATGCAATCATTTGGAATGAAAAGTACATACCAGTTCATACACTTTTTAGTCTTTCGATTAGTACTGTTAGACACGGACCATTAGCTAGCATGGGTCAAATTATCCGAACGTAACCACTCGCCGCCGCATTCCAATTGCGGTGCGCAGGTGCGCGTGGACTATGCTACCGGATCCACCAGACAGGTTGGCTATACGGGCCCCAAAATGTGTGACGGTTCCCAAAATGCAACTGGAGGCCGGCGCTGTTCCCTATATTGGACCCTATTCATGAGAAAAGCTGCTTCGCAGCGCTTGAAGTTCGTTTGAGGAGGACCTCTCGCCTCCAGATGAGCGCCTTCTAGGCGAGGGGCCGACGCCGGATGGAGTTAGCCATCGGTGAACAGAGCCCATGGAGTGTCTCAATCGGCCGAACATGACGACTCTTGTACGGGCCCTGCCATTGGATGAAATGACGATGTCTGTACGATCTCGCTGATTTGATGAAAATGACGACATCTGCATGGGCTCGATAACTGGCTGCAAATATAGTGGCCCCGGCAGACTTAAGGAGTTATAAGCAAGATAACCATCGGAAAGAGAGGGGCGTTCTTTTTGCTGTGGGCCGCAGCGTCCGATTAGCTGCCGGACGTAATGATGACTTTTTACTGTTATTTTACCTGTTTCTAGTCCTGCCCGCTTCAACCTCAGCGAACACCCGCACTCCACAGCAGTGTCAAATGGCACACACTCACTTCATTTCCTTCAGAAATGCTGGGATCGGCGATGTGATCATGTTGTTGGACATCACTGTTCCCTAAAGCCGTACTGCTGTTTCAAAGACAGGATGGATTTCACACATGTCGTTGCCCTATAGTATGGGGAAGGAAAAAACGCTAACAACTGAAAATTGGAATGTAATGACTTTATTTGTGAATAATAAGAATTTCACATTTAAAACCCCTAAACTGAAAATCATGGAAATTAACATTCCAAATAACCTTTAGAGCAAAGCGGTCAGCGGACACAACATGAAACATTCGCTCGCACCAGAAGTTCCCTCGCTGTTGGAAAGATCAGCTGTAGGGTTGACGACGTAGGCAAACCACCTTTCTTGTTTCCTGACCCGGCGCAGTTGCTTAGTGGCCATGTTGTGGGCTGCTAAGCAGAGAGTCGCGGGATTGAATCCCGACAACGGCTGCCCCATTTCGTGGGGGCGGAATGTGAAAACAGCCTCGTACTCAGATTCTGTGCACGTTAAAGAGCTCCGAGTGGTCCAAATCTCCCGAGTCCCCCAATAAAGCGTGCCTGATAATCAGATCGTGGTGTTGGCACGTAACCGCCCCATACCATAATTTAACCATATTTTCTTGTTTCCCAAATGTATAAATATTTCTATACTTACCCAACTGGAAAACCGTCCACCCGTCTGTCCAGTAAGAGGACCGCTTTCGAGAGAGCACACGAAGGAGTGAGCGAGTTCCCCTTCGGGCTACGTCTCATGAAGCGGCGAGAAGACAGTGCTCGCGTAGCTTTCAGCACGAGACACACTCTTCCACTTTCGCAGATCGCTTTGAAAATGCGAGCATGCGCGTCTGCCTTCAACGCTAAGCAAGTGGCGAAGGCACAGCACGCGAAGCTTCCAGCAGTCGGCACTATATACCAGCATGGCAGATAGCTTTCCAGGCGCAGCCCACGAGGCGATGCCATCCGAAGTCGCCACCTGAGTATGCTTGGTGACAGTTTATAATAGTTCGACACATATGGACAAGGCGCAAAAGAGCGATGATGGCGCATAATAATCGGAACGTCATCAGCGCACCTGGCGCCGCCACCTGTGGTAGTTTGGTTGTGTCATGAATTCACCTTGCACCGCCGCCCGCGCCAGCTGGTGTCGCCGCGGCGCTGTCGACTGTACTGGCCAGGTCAAGTTTCATACGATTGAGAATGACAGCAGGCCGCTTGGAGTGGAGCAAGCTAGGGGCACAATGCTTATGCATACTCGGACAACTCCTAGATGAGTTTCTTGATTACTTTTATTTTATTTTCTTTTACTAACACAACTAGTGTATAAACAATAAATACTCAAAACATGGAGGTATTGATCTTAAAAGTTATACTCAAACGTACATAGGCTTATTTGCGGGCAAAAATTTACGGTCCCGAATAACTAATGAGCAAGTCACAAAGACAACTAATCGCATTACGTTCAGCATATAACACAAGGGAATGACACAGCTCCACCCCCCCCCCCCCTTCGTTTTTTATTCTTTCATGCGCGCGTTAGCTCACATATCAGAGGTATATAAATACAGTGGAAAGGCCCAGCGAAGTTAAGCAGCAAAACCTGGACAGGCCAAAGTATGGTGGCAGCAAAATAATTTCTTCTCGCCAGATAGGTACTTTTGCGAAATATCCGTGCTGAAGGCATGATCAACAATGATAAAGAAAAAAGAGCAGTATCCATCACAGTGATTTCCGAGGATCTCTTGTTCTTTCGCCAAATGTTATCACTGACGAGAGCGTTAAAAGTGCTGTTATTTCTTTCATTTCCTTTTCTCTTCAATGTGTCGTCATCTTCGCTTTTTTTCCCAGTTCTTAGTGGGGCCTTACTGGGAACAATGCGTGGATCAAGTTCGAGGAATCTTATGCAAGGAAAGTGCTTACGCTTGCAGGCTGACTCCAAATATTAAAATCATGATACTACTCATGTGCACGGACGATGATGTCAGAAAGCGTAGAGTGCGTTACAGAAGGCAAGACTCATTGCGAGGAAGCGTGCTCCTTGTTTATATATATATATATATATACATATATATATATATATATATATATATATATATATATATATATATATATATATATATATATATATATATATATATATATATATATATATATATATGTATATGTTGTTTCTCTTGCTGACGGTCTCCATCGCGGCTTCTGCACTCCCAAAGGTGCCGCTGTAGTGAAAATGTTCGGCGGGCTTAGGGCTGCTTCGCACGCACGTCACGCACCGCCCTCCCGTGCTCGCGTTTCAGTGCGTGTTTCTCTGCCGCTTTTCCTTGCCTTAAAATCAGCTCGCAGCGTATTATGAGAGTTAACATTTCTTCCTGTTCTCTGGCGGTGTGGCACCGTTAGCGGCAGAGCCGGAGGCACGTTTTTCGCATCAGCGATAGGTGTAAAATGAAGCATGTATGCGGTTTCAACATAATTTTGCTCTTGTTTTATTTGCTTTCCTTATGGTGCTTTTCGACACCTGTTTCTTTGTAGGTATTTCATCAACGTGTGTTAATGAAGACCGTTTACTGACGCAATCTTTGGTATTAGATTACTTGGGATAATCGTCGTACGTCGGGGGGGAAGGTGCCTATGTCGAAGAAGGTTTCCTTTTGTGATAAAGGGGGACACGCTTGCGCGCCAGCACATTTCTCGAATACACGTCGGATATCCGGCGTCATACAAGATTGCGACGTGGGTGGCAGAATTTGACGAAGTCTGAGGTTCTCTTCTTTCGCATTCGCTGTACAGACTATCAATCAATCGTACGCGTAGTAAGCGGGGTTTTGAGGGAAGGACGTAATTTCCTGGCTTCACCAATTGTAAGGCGATAGAGATAGACTATTGTTCGCGTGCCATGTATAGAAACTGCATTTAACCTCTCATAGATTTGTAGCTATCTTCGATAGTGGAGTATTTAAATGCATTAGGATTAGTGCACAATGCAAGTGGAGTTGTACCGTCTGCACTACGGCAGTGCGCACTGCGCAATTGACACAAGAGTGCTATTTGAATACTAAAGCTTGTGCCATATCGCAGTGGCGTTTTCATGGCGTGTTCATTTGCAATCCTCTTCGGAACACTAGCTTTTCGAAAAGATCTCTTTAGATGCTTCCAGGATGCATGATTAGATTCATTTATAGCATCATTTAGAAACGAAAATGCTTGTGACTATTCATGTAAAGTAGCATTTTGTAAAATATTTCACCATTTGGTTTTTAGGAAGCTACATTCAGAAACATTATCAATCCACCTGTTAGTTTTATTTCAGATATTTGAAGCGTACGTAGGCTAAAGTATACAAGTGAGAATTTGTAGAACATGAATAAAAACTGAGAAACACAAACACTTAAGTCACTGTTTTCAAGATGCTACTCCATTTGTGAGCACTCAAACAAGAATACCTGCTAGAATGCTTTAGGTCAATGCACGTCTCCGGCACTTGGTAACACCAAAGTGACTTTGCCAATTTTATTATTGTTACTCGCGTGTCTGCTCAGCTCTCCGATTGCTTTTATCGCTTTTTTTTCCAAATTTTCGTAGAGGTAAATTAAAATAAGTGCACCTCAGATCCTTTTTTCTTAGGCCACCCGATGTTTGATGAATCTCAAACAGGATATTTGTGGCAAAGCATTTCAGGTGAATGTCGTAAGCACAAGCCTAATTTCTAAAAAAATGCGGCGTTTTACGTGCCAGAACCACTTTCTGATTATGAGGCATGCCGTAGGGGAGGACTCCGGAAATTTCGACCACCTTCGGTTTCCTTAACGTGGACTTAAATCTAAATACACGGGTGCTTTCGCATTTCGCCCCTATCGCCGTGGCCGGGATTCGATCCTGCGACCTCGTACTCAGCAGCCCAACACCACAGACACGAGCAACCACGGCGGGTAAGCCTAATTTCTAGTAGTGGAACAATATGGAATAAAAAATCTACGATAACAATATTATAGCAATACACGTAATACACAGGCTAATAGGTCAAGTGCTTATCGCGCACACACACGCGCGCACACGCGCGCACACACACACACAGAGCACACACAGGTATTTTCATAGTTGTGCAAGTGACAAATCTAATTTTTTGAAGAACATTGACATTTCCAAAAGGACAATGAAAGCAGGTAGTTGGAGGCTGTTTATACTTGCTTCTTGACGAGTACATTTATTGTCTCCGCTGCCTGTCCCCGTCGAACGGTGCATAGCACATGAAGGTAGAATGGTATTTTCAGAGCTTCTAATTAATACCTATCAAAACCAATGTGAGTATTCTTATTGATGTATAAGCTAATCAACAATAATTTCTCTAGCCCGTAGCTATTGCTAGCTGCAACGTTCGGCGTGCCTCGCCTAAATTTGCGTAATCCCAGTATTTTGTAGGTTAAGTTCTCTTGAACCTGTCACGCTGTATACGTCTTGTAACACAAAAAAAAAATTCCTTGCCTCATGATCTAGAAATCTTCAGCTCTACTACTTGCTCATTATCTGACTTCGATCTTTGATTAACTGAATTTTTGTTGCATTTCGCGCCACTCTTCTTTCAGATGCATTGTTTTGTTGTTCTGCTTCCTCTTCTATGTGTAACACTAGTGCGCCAAAACTAAGGCGTAGAGCTGTTCTTGGGCACTTTCAGAGCATAAATACGCGAAGTGAAATGAAATGAACTAAATTATTATCGTACTGGCAAAATTGAGCGTGCTATGACACACTGCGGCGGGATAGCGAGCGTTGTCTCCCGTATCTGCAGACTGTCAGCGAGCTAGGTGGTCGTCTCTGTCGGCGGTTATCAGCCTCGCCGTCCATGAAGGGGGCCCTATTCCGAAGCGCTTGTTGAATGCTTCTGGTGACTATGTCTGCCTAAACCGAAAAGAAGCATCGTCTGAAGTTGTTTGTTTTCTACATCTTGACGAAAATGCAGAGATGGTCTGAGCGTCGAGGGATCAAATCCTTATCACGACGGCCGCATTTTGACAAGGCGGAAATCAAAAGCACCAGCGCGCGGCGCATTGGATACACTTAAGGAGGCCCTGGTGCGAAAATTATCCCGGATTCCTCCAACGCGGCGTGCCCGATAAGCACATCGCGGTTTTGGCAATAAAACCACAAAATTAAAATCACGCCCATCCCACTTTCTATGGGAATCAATGTGTAGGAAAGTCTGCTATTCTTCTGTTTTTGTTTATTAGCGATAATTGGCGGTGATGTTTCATTTTTTCGGCCTTTAGTGGAATGCGAGAGGGATCAATTGATGTTCAACGTTATTTTGCTTGTACCACCTGTGTTTGTCTGCGTAGTAAACACAACGCACAGCGATGTGTGTTTGCTTGAGGAGTTATTGTCCATCATTGTTCATAACATGCGAGAAGGTTGGCACTGTCAATGCCTCACACGGCATATCACATCAGGTAGAAGTGTTAAAACGTAAATACCTTATAAGGATTTACGTGCTAAACTCGCCATTTGACAATGAAGCACGCTCTAATGGTTGAATCTGCTCCTTAACTTACTTGCTAGTAATTCCTAAATAATTTTAACGCTATATATTTTAAGCTCGCGTTCACAAAACTGCGCTAAAACAAGGGCATCAGCGCATTTCGCGGTTTTCGCAGCTACTGCAGGTCACGGCATCAAATGCCGTTAGAGCAAGCTGACTGAAAAGCCGAGGACTAATGGCGAATGACACTTATGTAATGGAACGGGTGCTCTGTGATTGCGAAGCAAGGTTGCCAATTGTTCTCTAATTAATCGACGGTTCAGCTGCGGTTTATATGCTTTCAGTGCAAAGTCAACGTAATATAGACCTTTAAGGACCTGCAGGCGAGGATGTCACACAGATAGCAGCCTACGGTTGCCTATACCGAGAACCTACTAGTTTTTGTAGTTGTCCAATGTTCTCTTGCTTCTGATCTTTTTATCGTGTTACAGGAAGTCACTGATTAATACGGCCACGAATTGAAGTTGCTTGATGGGAAATGGCAGAAAGTGTTTTTTACTTATATCGGCCGTAGGCGCCCACATGATAGCCGCATCATAATTTTCACGTATACAGCAAGGAAAACTTTCTATTATGGGCTCTGGGGAAATCAGTTAAGGCAGTAGTAGTTTTCATTTATCCTAAAATAAAAAAAAATATGGGGTTTTACGTGCCAAAAAAACTTTCTCATTATAAGGCACGCCGTAGTCGAGGACTCCGGAAATTTCGACCACCTTGGGTTCCTTAACGTGCACCTAAATCTAAGCACGCGGGTCTTTTAGCATTTCGCCCCCCATCGAAAGGCGGCCGCCGTGGCCGGGATTCGATCCCGTGACTTCGCGCTCAGCAGCCCAACACCATGGCCACTGAGCAACCACGGTGGGCCTAAAATAAGATAGTATTACAAGGTAGGTTTTGTGAACAATGAAGGATAAAAGCGTGCTTAGCATTTTCTTAGTGTACTTAACTGCACAGGCCAGATAGGCAATATCAGCAATGAGTGAACTCCGTAAAACAACAATACCTCAGGTAAGAAGCTACGAAGGCGAAGTGAACGCGCCGAAGGCTGGTAATCTCGTAAGAAGCCTTGCGCCTCCGCATAGAATCCGGGTAGGCATGAGAAAACTGTCTACTGTGGACGCTCGCACCTCTATGCCATCTAAACTGCCACAAAAAATATTGGTCAGTCGATACAGTGAGTGCTGTGTTGCATGAATACAAAGGGTAAACGGGGCAATAGAATTGTTAGAAATCCCACTGAAATTGTCTCAATGTGCTGCAGAATATGGCTGCCAGCTTTTACAAAATAATAGTTCTCAAAGAAACCTTAGGGACTCCACTCTAGAGTCATTGATTTCTTAACAGACGAGTTGAAAGCTTTGTCCTAATGCAGCTACTATCACACCTAGAGCTTCAGAGACCCCGGAAATTTCAACAGAAGTAAGTGGGAAAGAATGAAACAATCAAATGAAGTGAGCTACTAACAAAGAAGCGCTCAGCAGTAGTTTCCTGTCCCGAGGGGCCGGAACAGGGAACAGGCGGTGTCCACAGGAGCGAGAAGGTGCGGCTGCCGCCGCGGGCAATTCATTTCGCTAAGGGCGAGAACCACGACACTGCAGCACCATTTCTCAGCTCCCCAAAAGTGCCGGAGTAACCAGACGGCAGCCGCCTACCGCCAAACCTAAATTGGAAGGACACTATCACTGACTCGCCTTGCTGTTTTTGTAATGTGCCAATGCATGGCTAGCTAGAGGCGCATGTGACATTTTCGTTTGCCTTCCACATGTATGGCTGGCTCTTCTGTGTATGGTGAACGAGTGTTTTCATCACATATTCTACGCGCTTTTTCATGACGTCATTGGTTTGATTTCTCTATTGCTGGTCTCCGCCCTATGACTAGTCCTATTTAATTAGGCGGGGACTTCTTTGCTTTCTCAAATGCCTGGAAAACTGGGGACAAGATAAGAAAGTCTCTGACAATCTCGTACCGTGGCTGAACATGCTACTCGATATTAGTTTCCTGGAACCGCGTTGATTGTCTTTGCAGCAATTTTGTCTTCTGCGAAAGCGGGGGCCTTTCTGATTCCAAGGTTGTCTAAGAGTTAAGTGGCTGTTCTATACCTAACGCAACTATTTTTCTGCGTTCATCACTTCAACGTATGTGTGCTTTTGCTCATTCGTATTCGGCTGTTCCTTTAACTTAGTGGCTGCCAGTAGACAACAGGAAACTTAGGTCATTAACAGGAATACTCTGGACAGCTGGCCTAATGAGTGGAACTTGGAAAACATCGACACTCATATGAATGATAGTTGCTCTTGCCATTAATTTGCGTCCCTATGAGTGAAACAAATAATGAGCAAGATAAAGAGCGCCACTGAATTGCAACAAGGGAAAACGTACAATCACGGCGAAATAATGAACAGTTGTGGCCACCTGCGATAAAGGAGGTTGAGCTTCTTTCAATACGTTTTGTTACTCCTAAAAGATAATATTGTTGATTGATTAATGCGGAGTTCGCTCGCTTTCTTAGAATAAAATTCAAAGTACATTAAATGTTTAAATGGGAAGATGTATCCATAGCCGTTTTTTGCAGGTGGCATTATGACCGGTTAATGGGTAAATATGTATGATTTTCACTTGAACATGGTTCAAAATACGTACAAAATAGTTTTCTATGTCTACCCGTCCTAAGGCCTAGCCGAAAAGATGATACGGAGATTGCATACATGTAGTTCTGGTGGTGTCTGTTGGTGATGTCAAATTAGGCCAAGGCAAAGACAACGGGCCGTTCTTCCCATGCTGGCTGTATGGTGGGCATATTTTCCGTAACTTAGCAGAGTGCGGGTTTTTTGCTTGCGGTAACTTCCCAAAAACGCGTCTTCCGTTATCTTTTATTGCACGATATCTGGAACTACATCTTCGCCACAGATACGAAGAAAATGGCGACAGTGAAAGAAGTTTTGAAGAGTTTTGCGTGGAATTTTCAGAGAATGCCAGCAAGTGTTCTTCTCGTGGTGCACATGTCTGCTTTTACAAGAATGCCTTGCTTAGCCTGTCTTAGCGCAGGGTAACTTAAAGAGAGGGGCTGTATTTGGCTGCATGGTGCGACCTCAGGGTTTTCCTAATTTTCGAACACAATTGAACTTCCGACATGTTTTTCTGTTCTGGAACCGTCGGTATATGTATAGAGAGCGCAGTTTAATTATTCTACTTTTAGTGCAATTCTAAGTAAAAAAAAGTGTACTGTGTGCTCTTGGGGTGATATGTCCGAGTAAAAACACAAAAATGAGGAAAATCGTAGGATGGGACTATATAGTCTGTTCGCTATACGGGCAACATAGAAGGCATCATCAGGGACATTATGTTCTTGGCATATTTCTTCGAAGGGGAGCCGAAGTGGTCTTATTGTGGGTTGTTTGCTTGTGTGGTGTATCTTACTCGTGGTGTGATATACATTGGTGTGGAATATATGATTCGGTAGAGCCCTAGACCTTAAGGCGTATACCATTGTGAGCAGTGCTCTTCTATGTTCCAGGCAGGATTTGTTGCATTCGGCGTATAAGCTTTCGACAGGCGAAGTTCTGTGCACGCATGCGGCTAGGCGCAATTCGTGATTATTCGTGCAGTCAAGTCGTTCGACGTAGAGCTGCCTTGCCGATCCGTAAACTGCGCAGACGTATTCAAGTACAGTGCGAAATACAGAGCGGTAAATGCGTAAAATGCACGTTCATTCGGTGCAGAATGATTTCATGATAGATCGTTCACGATATTGAGTGCTTCGTTAACCTTGATATTTATGCTTTTAATGTGGGCGAGCATGTTTAATTTCACACAAAATATAATCCCTAGAAATTTTTGTTCTTGTTTAACCGGTACTAGATCCAGATTCAATTTTAGAACCGGGTCCATGTGCAAGCCGTGCTTCTGCGAAAACAGAATAGAGGTAGATTTTTGCATGGAAAAACGAAAGGCATTTTCATCGGCTAATTTTGTTAGTTTATTTATGATTATCTGGACTTGTGTGTTGCTTTTTAGGCAAGCCAGAGGCACGGCACTCAATGTGAAGGTCATCGACATATATTGAGTACATGATGCAAGACGGTCTTACTGCATGATAGAGATGATCTTCGCTAGGAAAAGCGTTGTACTTAATACGTAACCCGGTGGGACGCCATTATTTTAGGCAAAAATGCGCGAGAGCGTTGAGCCTAAGCGCACCTAAAATGTTCGGTTCGATGAAAAATCTGAGAAGCAGTTGAGCATCATGCCGCGGATCCATATAATTTCCAGGTCTCGCAAGATGGCATGCCTTCATTTAGTCATATGCCTTCTGTTGGTCAAGCAAGACTGCTAGGCAGTGCTGATTCTATAGAAATGCTTCGCGTATGGCGCGCTTGAGGTGGACAAGACGATTGGTTGTTGAGTAGCCTTAAATTTCTTGTAATCACACTTGTGAAAATCAAGTCAGTTACGTGTTTCAATTACGTATGTTTACCTAGTGTTTATCAGGATCTAGTATTACTCGTATTTTGCTATGAGCAAAACGCTAAGGGAAAAGTAGGCTGCCAACGTTTTTACAAGTGACTTTGTCGTTTTTAAGGCAAGTCTTCTTGTGGAAACGTTGGCTCCCACTTTGTTTTCTTGTCATTTTGTCACCGCCTTCAATTTTCATTTCCCGTCTTCCCGATGTTTTCCCTCGTAATTTGCTAGGCAACTTGTAAGCGCTATATGCCCATAACTGCTTTGAGAAGTTGGCAATTTGCCTGTTCTCAGGAAAGGAACTATATTAGTTTTTTTTCCACTGGATAGTCATTCTCCCTGTTTACGAAATCATGTCATATCAGTGCAGCAAAGCTTGCAGAGCGGCCTGAGGAAGGCGAGCAAGCATTGCGTAGCGTATGCGGTGAGGACCACCGGCGGTTTCTTTTATTCCTCCAAAAAGCACTCTGCTGGTTTCATGAGGCGTTACTTGCGTATCGAGTGGTTTATCTGTACCTGCCCTTATCAGCACTTTCTATTTCCTGCTATCTGTTTGCGATTTAAAAAGGGTTGTGCGTATTTAGCCGAGCTTGATACTGTGCACATATCATGTCTTAATATGTCAGTTTATTCTTACAGGGTTGTTTCGGTGTGGACATGAGGGTGCGACAATTGTGCAAAGGGAATAACATTTGAACTTTCTGACCTGATCCCCCATTTTCTTAGATGTGGTTGAGCTACTGATGGACCACATGTAGATTTTTCATGCTGATCTTTTTTGTTTCTGTGCGAACGCACCTTGCCTTGGCAATCGCTTGTTTGAAGCAGAGAAGGTTGTTTTGTGTTGGGTATCTTTGGAAGGTACACCACGCTTTGTTTTGCTATCTCTTAGCTGTTGTGCGCTCGCTGCTCCACTATGACCTTTATCTTTTTACTTACAAGTCCCGATGGTTGATGAAGAAACAGAATTATCATTTTCTTCGTCAATGCTTACCTCAGCAGAGAGCTCCATTTTTAGGGTAGCTTTGTCTGTCAATAGAGACCAGTTTCCCAGATGCAGTTTCCAGCATGCAGGCCTAGCTGATTTTATTGGAAGTGGGGATGTTAATTTCATAACAGCAGGCAAAAGATCGCTGCCATAGGATTTGTTTACGATTTCCTAATTAAAATTTGTGAAAGAACACCTAGAACACAGTGCGAAATCCAGACGGCTCATACTCCTTGTACCTACGGGTTAGTACGTGGGAGCAGTGGTATTTCGATAACACACATCCTTGCCTAAAATCAAATCTTCCAGCAATTGTCCTCTAGGGTCAGTTTTCTTACCCCCACCCCCCATATTGAGTGTGTCGTGAGCGTTAAACTCACCTGCTATTAAGCAGGCCTCAAGTAGCTGTTACATAGTTAGTTCTAGTGTACTGTGTGTATAGAGCGATGTAGATGGTATAATGCCTTTGATCTAATAAGATCAAATGCCTTAACAGATACCTCTCAAGTAAACCGACACATGTGCCCGATTGACACGGGGTATAATGCCTTTGATCTAATAAGATCAAATGCCTTAACAGATACCTCTCAAGTAAACCGAAACATGTACCCGATTGACACGGGGTGCTAGCTTTCCAGAGCGTGCGCAGATGAGTTTTGTGACTTCCTTTTTTTTTCGCCTTAGTGCTTCTTTCTGTTGATAGTCGGCACTCGTGTTGCCCACTGCTTTTCTTTTGTGTCCGTGTCTGCATGACTTACTCCTTCTTTGCATTATGAACGCTTTTCTTGTCACGCTTTCGTCATACCCTTCTTTCACGCTTTCCGCGTCATGGTTCCGCTGCACTCTCCTCTTACACTTTCCTCCTCGCGCTTTCTTCACAGTCGTTCATCCCCCGCTGCATTCCGCGTTCGCTTTTTCATTCTTCGGTGTGCTCGTTCCCTCGGTTGCGCCGAAGCACGCTGATGAGGGACGTCGACGCTCAACACAGGAGCGTGCGCCTAAGAACTCCGCAGTAAATACGTTCTAAAAACATTCTCTTTGGCACGAAACTCTTTTGTTGGTTTGGTGCGGCCCCCTTTCCGTGGTCGATCACTTTCGGGAAGTAGGGATTGTAACAGCGAAAATTCGCAGATGTTCGGCAGCTATGTTATCCGCCCACCACGGAGTCTAACTAGCAAACGTATGAAAACGTTACCCATACATTCCTTCTCTAATATAACAGTCCTGACAAAGTGTGCTCATTCCCATAGGGCTAACCCTTTCTACCAGAAAACTGGGAAGAGAAAGGAAAGCAGAGGAAAGTGAAAATCGAAAGTAAGAGCAAAAGACTAAGATAGTAAAGGAGACTGCAAAAGGAGAAGGCCAGTTTCCACCAGGTTCGTCAGCCTGGAGGTGCCGTTTGTGTAAAGCGCAATCCAAACGGGCCTATTGCTCCGCTTAGGGGCGCTGAAGGTACAAACACTCAGCATTCGCTCAACCCTTAGGACCCCCTTTCAGCGAGTAAGGCGTGACTACATGAAGGAAGTTCCAACTGCTATGTGCTCCGGTTGGTGGTGTCGCAGTGCACCAAACGTCTGCTGACCGAAACGCCCCTGCGGGGCAACCACTAATTTATTCTGATTCGGCTATTGCGACATCGTTGCCAATACCTCTGATGACAAGGCGCGCCGCTCTACCCACCGAAGAGACTTGCAATTCCTCTTATAAGTACGTATGCTGTAATGGAAATCGGTGTGCTTGCCCGCGGAAGGATATACGTTTTCTTGCTGTTTACAAGTGTCTCCATTTGCGAGCTGCGTACACTGCACCATTCGTCACTGCTACAAGTGCCCACTAGCGTCTCGCGCTGCAAAGTAACCTCATGGCGCCGATTACGGCCTTGTTGCCGCTTACGAACCGTTACTTTTTCGTATTAGAATAGCCAATAGCACAGCGTGTAACTTCTGTAGTTGTGAAGAAACAATTAGGCTCCTGTTTTGTACCTGGGATCAATGCGACGTTCAATGCCTTTCTCCGGGATGCTATATATAGGCTTGGATCCAGACTGTTTCCCGAGTCAGAGATACTGGGACTGCGGCGACACCTGCCACTGGCGCAATAGGTATTCATGCGCTATTGCTGTTCTTAGAGTGCACCGCCCAGAGACACCGTTTACAGTTCACTACATTTATCTGTTCGGACTCAGTGATCACTGTCTCCATCTTTCCTCCTTATTGTTAGATACGCTGCGGAAGTAATAGTGTCCGCGCTTTATGAGGCATGAAAAATATGGAAGTGGCGACGATCAGTGTGGTCGAAGATACTAAAACAGCCTCATAGAATGCTCGCGGAACAGCCCAAATTAGGGCACTTTTGACAAGTTGCCGAAATGACCATGCTTCCCGTCTAGCCGCTGAATTTTCACGTTATTGTGTTTGAAATTTTGCATACTTCTCCGCCCACACGATATGTGCCATGGGCTATGGATAACCGCTGCCACAAACTCAAAAATCTATGTGTGCCGATAGCTTTCTTTCTTTGTTTTTGCTTTCTCATGACCAGCACTCATCCTGAAAAACTAATTTTCGCAAAGAAACTGAATGAATGCAAGGCAGGAAATGCAGCGCAAGATCATACGATTCAAGAGTCGATGTCTATATGAGGCAGGAACCGGTCGGGAATTGTTACTTGACATTATCATTTGTCAATGAGGACTCAAACTATCGCCGTGTAGCTTTACCATACATTGCAGCACAATGCCAAATCATTATTTTCTGAATATTTTAAGATAAGCATGACTAAGTAGACGAGTTCGAAGGAAGGAGGCACACAACACGAACGCTTTGTTGTTGTCTCTAGGTCCCCGTCTAGTTAGCGCTGCTGCTTCTCAAATAAGAACTTCCATCAAAGCACCCGCGTTCTCCTAATATAGCTTTTTTTGCAGTAGAGACAGGCACTGCATAAAGCTCAGGATGTTACTTAGAGTTGGGTGTACCGCTACTTTAAGCTTATGGACGAAGTGATGTCACTGAATGTATTGAGAAATTGCTACACTTTGAGCAATTATTGCAATTTGTATAAAGTTGTAGCGTCGTCCAGAAAACGAACCGCAAATGTTACCGGTTGCATTTTCTGCCACGTATATTTTCACTTATAATTCTCAATAATAGTAAGGCGCCCAAGTCAAATAATATAACCATTTCTCTACCCACGAAATCATTTTTACGTGCATGCTATGACGTATGAAAGTTATTTTCAAATTAAAGTAATTATCATCATACCTTCTTGTATATAGCAATAACAAACATTGCTGTACTTGGAAGCTTCCGAGATGAAATTCTATAGCTATAGCAGCTGCAACTTAGAAAGGTAACAAACGCTGTGTCATCGACACAGGTCGCTAGTCTCAGAATTACGTGACGCAGCAGGTATGAGCCCTTTTCCCTTAGCCCCCTGGAACAACGGCAAACCAATCTTTATCTGGTTAACCTCCATGCTTTTTCTTAGCATGCATATATATATATATATATATATATATATGAAATGGCAAACGGGAAATGCTGTTATATATTGTTCACGAAAAGCTGTCCAACACTCTCGAGGCGCTGAACATGGCGTTTCTGAAGGAAAAAAGAACGAATTACGGCACAGCGTATCTCACGGTCACTATCGACGGTTCTAGTTATAGTGGTCGAGCAATGTAGCGACAGACTATATTCACACAGTCCCATTTATTTGCCAGTTGCAGTGGTAACTCTGAGACTTTCATTGCTTACTATATATGCTAAAATACTGCGAGACCCTCCCGCTTGGCTATAGCACTCGCTCGCCAATGTCTCTGAAGAGCATGGACATATGACGAGGACTGTATGACGCCGGCACACTGAGGATAGAATGACGAAGAAGGAATGATATCGATCGAATGACAAATTCAGTAATGACGACGACATGGGGACAAGAAGATGCTGATTTTTAAATTATGACGATGTTACAATAACAACAGCATGAGGACAATGAGCATACGACAACTGTATGACAATGATTACGTGACAACGACAGTACGACGATAACGAGATAAATAAGCGGGAATGAAGATGATGCCCCGAGCGAAATGGCCTGACAACAGATGCATGATAGTGTGTGGGTTTGACGACGGCTAAGCAACCACGAGGTCATAACAACGGCGGCATAATCACGATTGAATGACGATATGATGACGAACAAGTAATGACGTCGGTGGATTGACGAAGGTGGTATCATGATGACAATGAGATGATGGTACACAAGCGATAACTATGGTGAGAGGAGAGCCCCACGATGATAGGATGACGACAACGGTATGACAAAGGCGTCATGATAAGAGTCGGATGTCGAAGTTACGATGATGAAGATGGAAGGACCATATCGGCATCCCGGCAGCAGTATGATAACGGTTGCATGACAACGACTGTGTGACGACGCGACAGCGTGACCACGGCTTGAAAACAATGGGGTGACGAATGATCCTAGTTGCGCGACGGTGACTGTTTCATCAAACCCTTATGATGTAGCCGGTAAGACGAGAGCCGGATGGCAAAGGTTTACTGATAATGATGGCATTAGTACAAGGGCATGTCTACGACGGTCGGTCAAAGGAGGCCTGAAGCGCCTGTCTGACGATGGCGGTGTGATAAGTGTGGCATAATTACGATTGAATGAGGGCTGTACTATTGCAATACAATGATGAAGGTACATTCACATTGATGGAACGACAAACGCAGTATGAGCATGACGGCACGAAGGCAATGGGATAACGCTACTAAATTGATGACGAAGATAAAACTACACCGTTATGACGACTGCGGGACGGCGATAGCATTTCGACGGCATCACTAATCTTGGATTATAAAGCCAGAATGGTGAAGAGACAAATGGCATCCCAACCCAGAACACATACGTTTTCGGCAAGGTTATTGGCAAATTGAACCACTGGGTTGGAGTTGAAGGCGTTACGACAACCCTGATATCTGCCAATAGCAACGTAATTATGCGTTTCACTTGTCTGCGTGCACAGGATCGTAAAACAATACAGAAATACCATTAAAGCGGCAACCATACGGTTGGTTGCGTCCGAGCTTTAATGGCAAGATCCGCAAACCCGACAAGTTGTTACAGGTTAAAGCAGGAGGCAAGGCTGGAATGTTTTACGGCATTCCTTACTTGAATTTCTTTGCTTCTACACACAGCGGCTGCCAGGAGACTGACATCGGCGACAACGGAGATGCGTGCTCGTACGAGCCAATAACAAATTCTAAGAGATTCGAAAATAAAACTATTAGTCACAATATATAGCTCTAGAGAGGACCTGTATTCGCCAGATTAGAAGACCGGCGACCTGTGGCAACGCCTACTTTTACAAAATAATTCATTTCGCAAGAAAAATATATGCGACATCTTCGGTAATAAATTCTACGGTCTTATAGGCTGGGACAAAAATCTGACAAGGATACATGCCGTAGTGGGGTACTCGAAATAATTTTAACGATCTGAAGTTATTCATCGTGCACCTAAATGCAAGTGCAGGAGCGATCTGACATTTTAACCCCGTCTAAACGTGGCTGCTGCGACCTCGAGCTCTGCAGTGATACGCCATAGCCACTTAGCTGTCGTAGCGGGTCGGACTGTTGGGAGGATGCATGCATTGTTTTAAAGCGAAAGCCTTATTGGCCGCGAACTTGCGATTTCACCGTGGCCTTGCTCCGAGGAGGCACATGACGTCACACCGCTTTCCTCGTCACAACCTCGTTCCTCGTCGTTGCGTTAGCCTCCGCTCGTATCGCCAGCTGCGTCGCATGCCTGATAACATGTCGGAGGATTGAAAAGGCGAGCTCGCGTGTGCCGCAATTACAGTTGAGGCGGCAGTATGGACGGCGACAATTCTGCTAAGCAGGAGGAGGCCTGGAATCGACATCGGAACGAGATGCAGAGGAAAATAATCGCCCAGGAAACAGACGAACAGCACGCCGAACGCCTGGCTAAACGCCGCAACATAGCTAGACAGCCAGACTAACCTGGACTTACAATAAAGATTAACCAAGGCTAACCATGCTATGCCTTAGCTTTCGCTACGTATATCATGGCATAGCCGAGCTAAGCCACTGCCGATCTTTACAATTGCTTCTGCAGGATTAACTTTTATGGCAGACAGCAGAGCGGCGAATCGCACTATTGCATAGAAAGTTAAAAATGAAAAGATAGGATATTCACCGAATAGCTTGTCAGCGAAAGCGTCGCAGGGGAAGAGAAGATTCAAATGCTGAAATATCTCTCCCACTAATCTAGCGCATTACCTGCCGTCTATATAGATATGGACAAGCGTGCGGGCAAAACGTATTAACGAGATCGCATTATGGGCCCTGCAAATCCGAGGTCGGCGTCTCGCATATGGCGCCCATCGTCACACTTAGTTTCGGTTTGCGATTATTGGGATATTTTTTAACCAGCCACACCCAGGCCCTCCCTATGCCGCAAGCAACCTACTGAACTGATCTAATTTCTCAAGCTAAAATACGCAAAAAAAATTGCAGAGTTCGACTTCCACACAACCTACACATATGGCAGCATCGGATTGTAATTTTACTATACAAGAAAACATAGTTCTGTTACGCGAATACTAAAATAAACCGCTTTTCCAGCGTTTCTGCATGCATAGACCGGACACGGCGTCTGTCATTCGCGCGCGGCGGCACACGAGAGTCTCGCGTTCAACGCAAGCACCTGCGTTTTTCCCAGAAATCCCGCCTTCGTCATAGCATTCGTGGCCAGCCTTTCCCGGTAAACGTTACAGAGACATACGCTCCACTTGTCCGCAAGCGCGAGAGAGAAGCAGTCGGGCATCTTTAAATGTTATCGCGTTCCAATCTTAAAGGACGATCTTAAGCGTCCCCCATCTTTGTTCGCTATTACTGCAGCTATATGAAGCTTGAACTTCGAATGACTATATTTCCGGAGGTAATGACAATTTTACAGATATCTCTTATCCTTGATTGCTTCACTCACGACTCCTAAATTTTTAGATGACAATTTATCAGGGAATTATTAGGCATTGATTTACAAAGAGTAATGTATCGTAGTAATGTACTTCTTCCATTGCTATATTTTATCAGCCTGAATAACCAAGGATAACAAAGGAAACCTTTTTCCTCGCTAAAGCTGCATGCATCTATAGGCCTTGTGAGCACAGACACGTTGTGTAAGCAAATACAACACACAATAAGTTCTCATCACAAACATTCCGAAGTGTTTGCATTATAGTTAATCTCCTTGTCTTGTAAGATGTCATTTTTGTCCCGTCGTTTTAGCTTTAGAGTTAGGATCCTTTCGGCGCCAATTCCCCTCATAATCGTGCCCATGACTGTTTTTCACTACATCCTCTAGGAGTCATCGAAATTTCAAATTCATGTCATCTTACCTCTTGCAAATAATATACCGATTATTTATGTATGTTGTAGGTGGTGCGAATAATTCATTATTAGCTTCACAAACCCGCTATCACCACAGTAACTTAGACAGAGATGCACTGAAGTTACAAATGTGGGCATGCTCTGGGAAACAATGGATAAAATCATGTTTGAGTGTAGACTCGCACCAAAACAAAATAAAGTTAAGTGAGAAAAATTGGGTGTTTGATTGGTACGAGAAATTTCATTTTGTAGCGAAAGCATCAAATGGATCATCGACCGAAAAACCCAGCGTCTGTGGCAGTGAAACGGCTCCCAAATTCCCATTGGCTGTGACTCCACGTCATGTCTGCTCCTCGACGGAGAGGAGAGCGCGAGAGGGAACACCTGCTACCGCGCCAGGTGTTGCGTGAGGGGAGATGGCATTGCCGCGATGCGACTTCACCTTCGATCTCACTCAGGAAGCCTGGGTTGTGAGCGCGTTCGTAGACCGCGCAAGCTACCGCCTGCGTTCCGTATTCGCCTCGGTAATCACTATGACAAAATTATTGTGTTAAAAGAACAGAATAAATTGAAAAGGAAATACTTTGGCGGTAGTGTGTTTTGAACTTAAGACGCTGCACTCAGAATCTGAGTGGCTTATCCACAGAACTGAACCTGACCAAGCCTCTGAACGCGCTCGCTTGCCCGTGAGGAGTTCATAACTCGCAGGACCGCTCAGCGGCGTTCAATTGGACTAAATGCTTTCGCATTCACAGATCAACGGAAGTGCTTAGGTGCCCTCAGATTTTTCTCATGTCTGTTTCGCCATTCAGGTAGCTTTATATCTACGTGCGCAGGGATTCCCACTTCAGAAAGCGCACTGAGATTCTCACGACGGTCTGAAAGCGTGAAGGCGTACACTCTTCAGCTGAGTGCCAGTCTAGCCGCTCGTTCTCGATTAGCTTGGCGGTCGCCAAGTGGGCACGCCCGACGGCCAGAAGAGGCGCGTGCTTCTAGCTGGCGGACCGACAAAAAGCCATCTACAGAAGTTCTATACAAGGCTAATGGGCCCTAGTCCTCTTCCTCCAATGATAGGCTGGGTATGACTGGCGCAGACACTCTTTCTTTTCCGCTGTACCTCTGGCTCCTGGTTGTAGTAGTGCTCGTTGTCTCCCTCTGCTAGCACAGACTTATACACGTCGGCTTGCACCCTAGCGTGGACCACGTTTCGCTTCGTGTCTGGCGCAGTGCTTGCTTGCTGAGTGCCACTCTAGCGTAGCTGGACAGGTAGGCAAGCTTAGCACAGAAGGGCGAATAGTATATATCGATCTGATATCCTAGGCTGACATCCCAACTGGAGAAAATACATCTTGGTTTCGGACGAACGCGTCTTAGTCTCGGCCTCATACCGTCTTCTGGCACATCGGAGTAACATAAGAAGCCTTGAGTGTACCGTTGTTCAATATAGTATTGAAGCACCTCTCTAGTGCTTCTATGGACATATAGCGCCCTCCCTTGCGCTGCGCCTACAACCCGTACGCGCACCTGTAACAGAAGAAAATAAACCCGGCGCCTGGCCGTGGCTCCGGAACCCACGGCTGGTGGTTCCAGTCCGGCATCGAATCTGGTCAGCTGTCTCCTTCGCGCCTGAGGAATAAGCCTACAAACATACCATATACTCCGCATAATAAAAGCATGCATGCTCAATTTAAAGCACCCTATAACAAAAAAAGTCATTTCTTTTTACGTGAACCGTCTCCATGAGGCAACACCACGGACATTTCTTCAAGAACTCTGGCAGCACGTAAATGCACTCAGTGAGAATACTAAAGACGAAAACATAACAAATATTTTACTTGTTTCAAGGCAACAATCAAATATATTGTAAAATTGTCACGCGTCTTTTTATTCGTAGGATGAATTTATTCGAGCATAGTAATTGATTAGAAAAGTACCTGCTTTAAATGTGGAATTATATCATTATTATAAAGAAGAAAGAAAATTTGTGCACGTATCAACCGCAGTCAGTTGACGGATTGTCCACATACATTTGCAACAATATTGAACTGATCCGGGCCGATAGCAACATTGCAATCTTAAACTACTCCACGAGATGTTTTACAAGAGTACGTATGTTGTAGTTTCACTGCACTTCATCAGAGGTAATCACGGCTACACAAAATGTCTTTCGTTTTCCTTCTAGCGCTTTCTTGCTAGTTTTGTACTACGCATTGTGGCCCCTGAGGGATACACGAGAAGAAGACAACAGGAAGCCCCAATGTCAGTAATGAAGTCGTCATGGAAATTTTAATTGTAGCAGGCACATTACCTAATGCAAATGTACCAAAATCAAAATAATTATGGCGGTTAGGATTGGTATGCACATGTCTCTTGTTAGCAGCACCCCCACTTTGGAATCAGGACTGGGCAATGATACTTAGCAATTGTATCATGATATGATACAAGATACCCGGGCAACAAGTATTTGTGATACAGATACAAGATACTACCGCAAATATTGCACCCAATATTGCGGCTCGTCGTTGTGTGTCACCTTGTGCGTGGTACGCGGGAAACGCTCAGGCCAGTCATCAATAACAGCGGCGGGCGATCATGGCCTTACGCCAAGCCACCTTTTCCATATACCGGACCAAACCACAGTACTGCATTTGTTGACAGACAATTGTACGGAGGCCAGCATTATTCCTGCGTCCAAAGCTCACCGGCGTCTCCGTGCAAAGTCAACCCTCCTACAAGCTATCGATTCTTGCGTCATCGCAACTTACGGACAGAAGTCTCTCACCCTCGATCTCGATCTTAAGAGAAGGTTGCCATGGCTATTTTAGATAGCAGACGTGCGCTATGCCATCTTAGGGGCTGATTTCTTGAGCAATGTTTATTTGCTCGTGGACATCAGCTGTTGTCGCTTGATGGATAACAAAGATACTCTGTCCATCAACGGTTTTCTGTCACGTGCTACTGCTCTCAAATATATTTTCATCAAACTGCCTAACTCACCGTATGCAGCTCTACATAGCGAGTTTCCGAAGATTACCACACAGTCTCCAACAGATAAAATACCTAAACACATTGCGACCCATTCTATTGCTACTACATGACCAGCCGTTGCTGGTACCCCCTCCGACTCAGTCCTGATAAACTTCGAGTTGCCCACATTGAATTCGAGCAGATGTTGCAACTACAAATCATTCGTCCGTCATCAAGCTCGTGGTCGTCGGCACTACACATGGTGTCTGAGAAGAAGAATGACTTGATGCCCTGTGGTGATTATCGCGCACTGAATGCGGTCACTTTCCCGGTCGGATACCCGCTACCCAATATTCAAGATTGCATTACATTTTCAGCCGGCACAACAATAGATTGGAAAATCTTTCTTCTGAAAGCTTATCAGCACATCCACGCTGAGCCGCACGACACTCCGAAGTCTGCTATAAGTACCCCATTTGGTATTTTCGACTATTTACGCCTACCTTTCCATTTTCGCACTTCAGGTCAAACCTTTCATATTTTATAGACGAAGTCACCAGGGGCTTACCGTATTGTTTTGCCTACATAGATGATGTTCTCGTCGCCAGCAGCGACGCTGACACCCACAAAGCACATGTACGTCAACTTTTCAATCGACTTCGCGATTACAATCTGGTCATCAATGTTGACAAATGTCAGTTTGGAGCTCCAGAGATTGATTTTCTCAGACATCACGTCACCAATCATGGCATCATTGCGCTGGCTCACAAGGTTCAGGCCATCAACGACTACCCGCCACCAAAGTCCACACGTAGCTGGCGACGTTTTCTCGGACTCATCAATTTTTATCACTGTTTCATCGCTGCATGCCCTAAGTTGGGGCAACCATTTGAAGCACTCCTTTTCATTTCGAAAGGTGAGTCTACTGCACTTTCTAGGGGCACAGTCGTTGATCAAGCTTTCGCAGCCGTTAAGACCGCACTTGAGCAAGCCGCCTTCTTGCATCACCCTTCACAGACCACTTCCACCTATCCTGATGGCGGATGCTTCTTCGGAAGCCATGAGAGCCGTTCTTCATCAGTGGATTAATTGTGTATGGGCCCCCATCTCCTTCTTTTCCCTTTGGTTACGCGACACTGAACGCCGATACAGTACTTTCGGATGGGAACTCCTCTCGGCCGGCCTCGCAGTGAAGCATTTCTGGCAATTTCTGAAAGGGCGACAATTTATAATTATTACAGACAACAAACCACTCGTTTCGGCTTTGCGTTCCTGCAGTGTCACCCATACTTTTAGAGAGCTCCGGCATCTTGCTTTTATTGCTGAATTCACGGCAAACATGCGCTACGTCAAAGGTAGCCTTAACAGGGCAACAGACGCTCTCAGTCGTATTACCAGCAATGCCACGACAAGTGCTGTTCACCTTTCCCTGTTTTCACTGGCGGCGGCTCATGCATCCGACGATGAACTCATACGACTCCCATATTTTCCGAAATCAAGTCAAATTTCGCGGCTACCACGTTACATTCTGGTGCGACGTTTCACTTAAATATGCCCGAAATTATGTTCCTGCTCTTCTTAATCTTGCTGTTTTGATACACTGCACTCAATCTGCCATCCAGGCGCACGTGCCACGCCACACCCTATCACGAACGTAACGTTTGGCGGCGCACAAGCGCTGATATCCGTGACTGAGCGAGCTCTCGTACAGCTTGTCAACGTATCGATGTGCAACGAGACACCAAGCCTCGATTGGGCAAATTCCCTCTTCCCGATGCACGCTCCGACACCATTCATTTCATAACCGTCGGCCCTTTGCCATCATGCCGTGGTTACAGGTATTTCCTTACGTGTATGCATAGGTACAGACGGTGGCATGAAGCAGCTCCAATGCCTGACATAACGGCGGAGGCAGTTGCTCATATTTTTCTCTGTACCTAGATTAGTGGTTTGGTGTGCAATTAGCGGCGACCACTGATCGGGGCGGAGAATTTGAGTCGGCATTTGACGCCTGTAACATGCCTTCTCGGTTGTGCTCGCATTCGCACAACTACCTACCATCCTGCAACTAGCTGCATCGTCGGGAGGCTACATCTAAATTTAGAAGCTGCCCTTGCCGTTCAGCCTCACGTGGAGGACTGGGTATCGCACCTTCCAATCGTGCAGCGCGGCCTTCGTTCAACACTGCGAACAGAAATTGGCCTCCTCTGTCACTGAGGTAGTTTATGGCTGCACCCTCCATTTGCCCGGTGACCTCGTCAACCCCGTATCTACGCCGACTGTTTCGAATCCATCTTCTTTCATCCAGCTTTTATGCGTTATCATGCAGAACTTGCGCCCATCCCCTACCTCTGCTCCCACAAACAAGCGCAATTCGGCCATGCATGCTTAAACGTATTAAGAAATATTCTTTTGAAGATAGGCAGAAAGGTGGCACACTTTTAGTGATTGGCTTATGTGCGCCGGGTGCCCGGCTACACTGTTGTAAGCTATAGCTGAAAAGATACTAAAACGGATGAAGAAGGACAGTAACTCAAAGGCCAAGCAAAGCAGTAATGAACGAAAGAGACCGGTAGACATACCATATTTGCATATCTCTCACAGATAAAAAAAGATTGGGCGACAAATTAGCGTAGAAGTAGTGGTTTCCGCGTTGCATAAACTACGGAGGCTCTGTAAGGCGGTAAATCTGCTCCATCCGTGCACCACTCTCTATTTACCATGCACAGGAAGCGTTTGGGTCTGGCGTTGTTTGGATTGTTTCTTCAATTCCACTATCATGTGGAAAGAGATATACAGACCAAACTTGTCGCTGCCTTAGTCAAAAGCTAAAAGAACATGATTACGATGTGCAGCGAGCTATTCAGGATATGTAGGAACTCATTGACGCGATTGTGCGTGTAAGCCGAATTTTTATCCCTCTGAAATATTGAAAAAACACCGGTCACAACTTACACGGGAAGTTATTGCAACCGATCTCATATATAGCAAGGGCTGGCAGCACGTGTGTTACGTACCTACTTTGTTTATATCTTCCCAGGAAGTAAGATTTCTCTATCAATTCAACCGTGCAAGAGATAATTGCTCGTTCTTTGACTTATGGTGGTGTAGTTTTCCTTCTGCGTGGCGTTTTGTGACGTGTGTTATGGCGGCATTGCTTGATCCTGTCTTATGGCTACATATTTCGTGCAATCTGCCAATAAAACCAGTGGGAAGTCAGCGCTATGCTCCTTGTCGGCTCGTTTCTCTCATTTTATGTTGCACTGTACCAGTTTTTGTACCATTCTACGAGGTAAATAAGTTATGTGGCCAGCGGAAGACAAAGTGAGATTATAATTTTCGCTGTCTGCCGGCCAACTGACCAAAATTGAATAACTAAATTTTAATTACTACCATAAGCGAGCATATTCGTATGGAAATATTACAGGTAGTCGTGATTCTACGCAATTCCACTTGCAGAATTCTTCTTGCATTTCCTTGTTTCAAGATATTCAACCGGAAATAAAATTTTCCGTTCATGCATGTAAGACAGGCAGGATTGGCGCAAAGATCCTCCGTGATGTGACGCGGCTGTTGCGTGTGATATTTAGTCTGAAAACGGCGTGGAGGAATAGGTAGAGGTGATAAATATTCGCCTTTCAATTTCGGCTGGAGAAATCGAAAATCGGCGAACCCGGAACTGCTGTCGCAATCCGCAACCGCCCACCCTGTAGCAATGGTGGCAGCTGCCATGCCAAGATAAGGGAGCCAGCGGAGAAGGCGGAGGGCAATACGCATGCGTAGCAGCGACTAGATAAACGGGCATTGCCTGGGTGAGGCAAATAATGTGACTGCTAATTTTTGAATAGTGTAATTTTCTTAAAATCATCAACAAAAACACCAAAAGCAAAATTACTTGTGGTAACAAGACTTTCGTTTTGCTCTTTTACAGTCGTTGTGCTCGGGCACAAATTTCAATTTCTATGGAAACACGAAAATCATCCGGATATCAGTGCTTTAAAAATATTCAAAGTGCTTTTCTTCTACAGCCACGCAATACATAGACCGCTCTCTTGTTGACTGGAAAATAAGCAGTATACTTTTGGAACAATGCTCGCGCAGGCAGCTAGTATCATGTACTTTATGTAACAGGCGTGCTCACCTCGGCAACGCGGGTACAGCGTCTAGAAAAGGGCCACTAACACAAGGCAGCCAGAGCCCGCAAAACTGCCAGAGCCAGACACGAACGTCAAATCCTTCTTCAGTGCTCGCACAGAACTGGCGTCGAAGTGATCCGGTACAACACTCCCCAAGTAAAAAGGAGCCAACCTGGCATCCTAGGCGGGATTCCGCACAGTCGGGTCGTAGCGCGGTTTAAGCTATGCGACATGAACTGTTTCGCGCGCTCGCAAACGATTACCGGGGGCTGGCTCAACCGGCTCGATGATATCGTTCACGGGCGACGTTTGCTATGGCATTCTGTAAGGACCGTGGTACTTGAACAAGAGCTTGGTAGAAAGGCCGAGTGTGGTGGATGGAACCCATAGCCAAACAAGCGTTCCTGGGGAATAGCGGACAGTAAATGCAGAGGCGTCATGGCGAGATTTTCGACGACACTGGTCTTGCGTGGTAAACGAACCCGCCAGTGGACGGCATTCTTCTGGATAATCAGCCGCTTGAAAAATAGGTTTCGCTTCAGGAACGTCCGATCGGCATGGTAGAATCGTGTCTATGTAGCATGGTGGTTCTCGTCCATAGAGAATAAAGAAAGGTGAGAAACCAGAGGTAGCTTGGGCCGCAGAGTTATAAGCGCAGGTTATGAATGGAAGTACTGGTGCCAATTCGTGTGATCGTCGGACACGTACATCGCCAGCATGTCTGCAAGGGTACGATTGAAACGTTCCGTCTTGCCTTCAGCTTGAGAATGGTAGGCTGAAGCTGTGCCATGTACAATCTGAAATGAAGAGGGCTTTGATTGCGTTTGCGAGAAACACACGGCCATGGTCGCTTAGTAATTTACGTGGTGGACTGTGTGGCGGAATGACGCTATGAAGAAGAAACTAAGCAATGTCTTTCGCGGTGGCGGTTGACAGCGCGGATGTTTCAGCATACTATGTCAGGTGTTCAATGACGACAATGACCCACCGGTTGCCGCGAGGATTGTTGAGGAAGGGACCAAGAAGATCGACTCCAACGCGGTCGAACGGTCGGGCAGGGCAAGGCAATTGCTGCAGAAGACTAGCGGTCCTGTGACGAAGTTTCTTGCGGAGCTGGCACGTAGGGCATGACGGAACATACTGGTGAACGCAGTGATACATACCGCGCTAGTAATACTGCAGGCGAAGACGGGATTATGTTTTGAATGTTCCAGCGCGGCCACATTCAGGGTTATCGTTGAAAACGCTGTAATGTCCGAGCGCAGATCACAATGAATAACAAGGAGCCACCTGCGGCCATCGGTTAAGTAATTGCGACGGTACAACAAACCTTCGCGAACGTCAAACTGTGGAGCTTGTCGACGAAGGGTGCGTAAGGGTGTCTCAGGCCAAGATAGAGATACATCGTCACACAGCGAAGCAATCCAAGGATCTTTGCGCTGTTCCGCCGGTGTGTCGGTGATGGTAAGGGATCACAAATCGCAGCTGGAAGTTGTTGAACAGACTGGTTCAGAAGGCAGTGGCGAACGGAATAGTGAGTCAGCGTTCAGGTGTTTCGTTGCGAGCGATAAATGACATAAATACCGTCTTCTTGAAGGTGTAAAGCCCAGCCAGCGAGGCGTCCAATGGGATCTTTCAACGACAGTGACCAACACAGGGCATGGTGGTTGGTGACAACGTCAAACTGACGACCATAAAGGTAAGTCCAAGGTAAAGACTTTAAGGTGACTCATTGCCCAAACAATGGCCAAGCATCACTTTTCCGTTACAAAGTAATTTGACTCTGCATGTGTTAATGTACGTCTAGCATATGCCACAACATACTCGCCAAAGCCATGCTTTGCGTTGGGCGAGTACGGCACCAAGTTCGATACCACTAGCATCTGTATGTATTTCAGTAGGTGCGGTAGGGTCAAAGTGATGCAGTATTGGATGAGATGTGAAGAGTCGTGATGTGAAGTGTGATGACTCATCACACTCGGAATTCCAAGTCGAGAAGTCAGTGCTGCCGGCAAGAAGCCGCGTCAAGGAAGCGATAATGGAGGAGAAATTGCGGTTGAAACGCCGGAAATATGAGCACAAGCCTATGAAGCTACGGAGGTGCTTTAGAGTGCGGGGCTTGGGGTAGTCGGTAACCACATGAAGTTTCGCGGTATCCGCTAAGATGTCTTCTTTAGACACTACGTGGCCTAAGATCGTAAGTTTACGGGTGCGTAAATAACATTTTTCCGAGTTTAGCTGTAATCCAGCAGCAGTGAGACACTTGAGCACTTGTTCATGGCTAATGATGTGAGAGAGAAAATCTGCAGAAAATACTGCTATATTGTCGAAGTAGCACAGACAGGTCTGCCATTGGAATCCTCTGAAAATAGGGTCTAACAAAATATTGTGAAAACTCCGCCTTTAGGTAAGTGTTCTGATCCCGAAAAATTTAACCAGCTGTACTGAAACTGTCTACATTTATTCGTTTTGTGGACGCCATACGAAGGGTACTATTGCGCAGCGCAAGACAGCTAGTTAAGGGAATTTTTTCGAAAGGAGCCTCGCACCATTCAAATAATTTCTAATCTCTTCAATTCCATTGTAAAATAAATATTTTTTCTAACACTTCGTCATTTTGATCTGACTCTGTCGCTCTTGAAATTCGTCCTTCTCCACCGCTCTCAACCACGCTAATGCGCTTCTCCTTATTGGCAGGAGTGACTGCCGTAACACTGCAAGCGCTACCTCCCTTCGAAAGTCAGGTCGTCCGTCTCTTGCCTGATCACGATCACTTCTAGCAATCGGAGCTCTTGATCACTTGGGAACAAAGCTGACCACAGTTTTTGGTGTTGCGAAGACGAAAGAATTTCAGCAGAATCCGTCTCACGATTACTATGAAAGTTAATGCTCTTAACATTCGAGCAATGTAGGGACCATGATGTGATACATGCTATTGTGTCTAGAATCTGTAGTGCTTCTTCGGAGAATACGAGCGCTTCGGCTATATTCGACATACGCTGCACCCATAATCGGCCCACTTGGCTATGACCGTTGCTCGATGAGGTCGTTTATGACCACGACGGTATGACGACGACCGTATGCTGGTGACGCATGCAATGCCGACGATGGAATTACGAACGAATGGATTCGTCGGCAAGACGAAGGCGGAATGACGGTGACGATGCGATGGTAATTCTTCAGTGATGACGATAGTAGAACGAAGATAACTTGATGACGGTGGTATGAGAACATTGGGATGACGATGAGTGTATGACAGTATCGTGACGATGACGGTATGACAAGAATCAGATAACGAAGGTGGAACGACGAAATTAGAAGGACAAGGACATCGCGGCGGCAGCATGACAGCAAATTTACGACGATAACGCAATCTAGACCATGCTATAATGACAGTAGCCTAATTCCGATGCTATGGCGACAGTACTTTGTAACGTAACGAAGAAAAACAAATGATGTTGATGAAACGACGAAGCTGGTATGGCGACGACGGAATGACGACAATTAGGTGAAATTTCTGAAGTGATAGCGATGGCTCAACAGCATGATGACGATGACATGACCACAAGGGAATGAAGACGACTGTACGACGGCAGCATGGCGACAATATAACAAAAATGGCGGCATGAAGACGCTATAACTAGAATCTGATGACGATGCCGGATGGATGACGGTGGAGCTTTCGAAATGACCTCCCGACCATATTGTGACCAGAAATAGACGACGGTGACCATATGTTGATGGCGGAATGACGATGATGGCCCGACAATGGCGGCGTAGGGATGATTAAATGATGACTGCATGATTACGATGGAATGAGGTTAATGTAAGACAATCACTGTATGAAAACAAACTTCAGGAAGTTTCGAAATGATGATGATGGTACGATGGCGTTACGAGTATGAAATGGCTACAGCGGCATGTCCGTGGTTGTATGACGATGATAGAGGCACGACGACAACGCGACTGTGGTAACGTATGTAGTAGTTGAGGTTAGTACACAATTTGGGTTACATGGCGTAAGAAGATAGATAGATAGATAGATAGATAGATAGATAGATAGATAGATAGATAGATAGATAGATAGATAGATAGATAGATAGATAGATAGATAGATAGATAGATAGATAGATAGATAGATAGATGGATAGATAGATAGATAGATATTGCATAAAGTGCGCGAATAATGCTAAGTCGCCGGAGATCACTGGTACCCCTTTTCCAGTGACTGAAGAGCAGTGCTAATATAATCTAATCAGTCCAACACATCGCTTTTGTGTAGTGGCCTGTATGCCTTGACTTCTAGATAAACCGACAGACATCAATTACCTAAAATTTGCGGAGCGCTACAGCTTTTATAGTCTTCAGTTATTGTAGAGTTGCAGATGCATGTCCGGGCCTAATCCGAACCCGACGCGTGTTTGAAGCTCCTAGGCAGGCGCCGGGCTCGGGCACAAGTCAACATTTGCTTACCCTGCCGGAACCCGGCCCGCGAGCTGGGCAGAGCCCGTGAAGTGATTTATTATGTTTCTCATGTATGGCGACTCACAAGCGAATGCCAGTAATCTGACATGTTTTTTCGAGTCATAAACAGATTAATTTCTATGCAAAACCTGTACGTATAATGTCTTCTCAACGGGACTTCCAAAGGAGACTAACCTTATAATGCACAAGGGCAATATGCAGGGTGTCTTCTTTTTTAGCTGCACCAAATTTTTTTTAATTAGAAAAATATTAATAAAGGTAACGTTGCGTTTACCATTCAAGTGTACGCATTGGCAGTTCTCTAGATACATATCGATTTCCCCAATTATGTGCGTAATTAGCGAAGTAACGGCAATTAACTTTCTAATTTTCAACGATAGGTGACTACAGAAAATGAGTAGTTTGGGGCCCGTCCTGGACACTAACTAGTCCAGCAAATTTATCTTGAATAGCTGATTTCATGTGGGAGCTACGCGACCAATTTGTTCCCCTTGGCAGGCTCCTCGAAACCGAAACTGGCTAGAAAAAGAGCGTCCGTGTCGTCGATGTTACCCCCCCCCCCCCTGCCTTTCCTTACCTCTGCGAGGTCACTGCCGGTCCCGCCCGCGAGCAGCTTGCGTTATCTCCTTGCTGTGTGCGGCGCTGGCCTATCGCTTCAATGCCGGCAGTCCGCCAAATTGACTTCGTCATTCCGTTGGGCACCACGTGTCCACTTCCACCGACGAAATGCCGTTTCAGGGGCCCAAGGACAAAGTACTCATTTGCTGTAGCCGCCTATTGCTGATAAGAAAGTTAATTACCGAACTTTCGCTAATTGCGTACTTAATCGCGGATATCGGTCTATATCTAGAGGCTGTCAATGCGTTGACTAGAATGGTAAACATAACCTTACCTTGATTTATATTTTGCTAATTAAAAAAAATTGGTGAAGCTTAAAAAAAGACACCCTGTATACAGTGGTTTCCTTGATTTATTTGAGTTGCTTAGATTTGGGCCTTTAGTAAGTGTCAGTGGCTGTCCGCCTATTCTTAGTCATTTGTCCACAATGGTTGTCTCACTGTGACGACAGGGGCAGACCACATTCAAATGTACCTAAATGTGTGCCGTACATGTATTTGCAGTTTCTTGTCATAATCAGCAGTAGTACGAAATTTGAGCTAAGCTTTAAGGGTGTAAGGAACTAGGTGGAGAAAGCTGGCCTTGCTTCTACATAACCATTATTTTCTCTACCGACCTCATACATAGCCTTCACCCTTGTGACTCTGCGTAGACGTCTCAAACTGTGCATAAGCAAGATGTGCTGTTTGAATTTCGGCATAGTTAGGGAGAGGCGCAGTGCATAAAGGCAAAAATTGCATGCGATTAGAGCGCGCGAGAGAGAGAGAGAGAGAGGATGCAGAAACAGACGTAGAGGTTAATTAGACGTAGTTCTGGTTGGCAACCATGCACGAGGGGAAGGAGCAGGGTGAATAAAAAGAAATATGTAGCGGAAGGGAAAGAAAGAGAGACGAGTGCAAAAACAAACCGCGTACACTATAGAGCGGTAGGGGGTGGAATTCTTATATTCTAACGTGAAGGCCTTCAGACCGCAGGCATCTTAGTAGAGCGAATAACGCCTTCTGCGGGGATGTTCTTTGCGACCACTGGCCTCAGTCCTGATAGTGGGCGATTGACAAATTGGCGCATCACTTGCCTCTCGGCACTAGCACTATAGCGCGCGAAGACACAGATAATGTGTGCGAGCGTCTCATCCCAGCTGCATTTGTTGCACTTGGGGCTGTTAGCCATTCCACTAAGGAAGGCAGGACAGTTTGTAAGTGCAACGCCTAGCCACAGACAGTAGATCATGGCATTTTCACGTGGCGGTAACCCAGCCGGTAGATGTATCCGTAGACGCTGAGTCCAACAGAGGCAAAGTACATTCACGGGTCATCAAATGCAGGCCAGCCGCAGCGTCTGTTCGCGAAAGCGAATCAATACGAATTGGCCACTTTCATTTGCAGATCGGGTGGCTTCGTCGGCGTCATACGCATGAGATCAAAGCCCTAACCTTTGCGTAAGATGAAAGTAAACACAATTGTGATTGCAAATTTGGTGGCTAGCCTACCGTAATTGCAGGCTAGTTGACATTATGAGACGCCTTATTGGAGGTCTCCAGATTAAAGAAAACCAACTTGGATTTTTTAAAGTGCAAGCCAATCACAATAGAGGACCTATTTTTCATACAGCCACATAAAAGGGCAACCGCCTTAAAAGGTTATTGAGCTCGCGGCTTCGTGCTGGTAAGCGCAACGCGGTAACCACAGAGTCACCACGGTGGTTTGGTGTTTTCAACAGAATTGTACGTATCGGCGTTACTTTTATAACATTTCATGGACACAGCTTGACTGAAGCCTCCCTTCAGATAGATTCTCAAGACGTACGTCGAATCTCTACAACGTTTGCTTCTGTATTGCGTGTCAAGTTTTCCATTTGTCGGATTAAAAATACGACGCTTTCATTCACCGTCCTCTGAGCTAAGCCGTTCTGCTTGGAAGGCCTAGGCGTTCCTGAAATTCAGGGAGGCAAAGCACTAGCAATCTTCCATATTTCCTAAGCTCGAAGCGAGCGTCTACAGTCTGATAGCAACAGCGCGTTTTGAAGCATTTCATTGCAAAGTAAAATTTTCCTGTATAAATAGCATCATTTAGCTGCTGCTATCTTAGCATCTCTCTCTAAAGCACACATGGCGGTCTGGTGTTCGGCAAATCACTTTTAATTAAAATGTGTCACAGTACCATGAGTTTAAAACTATCGTGAGTTGGACCTGTTCTTCTTAATAGCAGATTTCCGCAGATGACAAGATAGGATTGCCGGACAATCAAAACGGTTGTGTGCAACTGGCACTTCGGCATAGGGATATCGTTCTTGCGCCGTGTACTTTCTTTTCTGAGCCGTATAATCGGTGCCATGATGTGGTTTAGAGGACAACACGCAGGTGTGATGAAAGATCGTAGATGAGAGCGTGTCGCTCGTGGTTTCCGTGCACAGGGCTCGGTGCTTTTTGGTGTTCTGTGCAGTTCTTGCCAAGAGAACGTCATCAATGCCGAATGCAACCACGTGAAGCCAGTTTTAGATTAATCTTAGATATCTACTGCAAAAGAGGGCGGTGGCGTAGAGGTAGAACACCCGCCTCGCGTGCAAAAGGTCCGTGGTTCGAATCCCGGTGCCGGCAATTTGCCACCGGATTAAAAAAAACAATCCGCGTGTTGATAAAATTGCACAAACAGGCCTGGAGTGTGGCCAGATCCCGGTGACCAGAACCGGTAACGCACTCCCTCACCGGAGCAGGATTGGCCACCCTGGTGCAGTACTTGGCCACAACCTCCTATGAACACAACAATCAAACCCCGGCCCTCAGTCCCCAGCAGCTGCGAAGCAACTGACCACGGCGACGGTCAGACCTGCGACGCAGCAGAAGGTGCTAAGAATCACTGGCTCCGGACAGGCCGCCATTGGAATATGAACCTGGCAACGTTTAACGCTAGAACGTTATCTAGTGAGGCGAGTCTAGCAGTGCTATTGCAGGAATTAGAGGGCAGTAAATGGGATATAATAGGGCTCAGTGAAGTTAGGAGGCCAAAAGAAGCATATACAGTGCTAAATAGCAGGCACGTCCTGTGCTACCGGGGCTTAGCGGATAGAAGAGAACTACGAGTCGGATTCCTGGTTAATAAGAATATAGCTGGTAACATACAGGAATTCTGTAGCATTAACGAGAGGGTGGCAGGTCTTGTTGTGAAACTTAATAAGAGGTACAAATTGAAGGTGGTACAAGTCTATGCCCCTACATCCAGTCATGATGACCAGGAAGTCGAAAGCTTCTATGAAGACGTGGAATCGGCGGTGGGTAGAGTGAAAACTAAATACACTATACTAATGGGCGACTTTAATGCCAAGGTAGGCAAGAAGCAGGCTGGAGACAAGCCAGTGGGGGAATAGGGCATAGGCACTAGGAATAGCAGGGGAGAGTTATTAGTAGAGTTTGCGGAACAGAATAATATGAGGATAATGAATACCTTCTTCCGTAAGCGGGATAGCCGAAAGTGGACGTGGAGGAGCCCGAACGTCGAGACTAGAAATGAAATAGACTTCGTACTCTGCGCTAACCCTGGCATCATACAAGATGTGGAGGTGCTCGGCAAGGTGCGCTGCAGTGACCACAGGATGGTAAGAACTCGAATTAGGTTAGACCTGAGGAGGGAACGGAAAAAACTGGTACATAAGAAGCCGATCAATGAGTTAGCGGTAAGAGGGAAAATAGAGGAATTCCAGATCAAGCTACAGAACAGGTATTCAGCTTTAACTCAGGAAGAGGACCTTAGTGTTGAAGCAATGAACGACAATCTTGTGGGCATCATTAAGGAGTGTGCAGTGGAAGTCGGTGGTAACTCCGTTAGGTAGGATACCAGCAAACTATCCCAGGAGACGAAAGATCTGGTCAAGAAACGCCAATGTATGAAAGCATCTAACCCTACAGCTAGAATAGAACTGGCAGAACTTTCGAAGTTAATCAACAAGCGTAAGACAGCTGACATAAGGAATTATAATATGGATAGAATTGAACATGCTCTCAGGAACGGAGGAAGCCTAAAAACAGTGAAGAAGAAACTAGGAATTGGCAAGAATCAGATGTATGCGTTAAGAGACAAAGCCGGCAATATCATTACTAATATGGATGAGATAGTTGAAGTGGCTGAGGAGTTTTATAGAGGTTTATACAGTACCAGTGGCACCCACGACGATAATGGAAGAGAAAATAGTCTAGAGGAATTCGAAATCCCGAAGGTAACGCCGGAAGAAGTAAAGAAAGCCTTAGGAGATATGCAAAGGGGGAAGGCTGCTGGGGAGGATCAGGTAACAGCAGATTTGTTGAAGGATGGTGGACAGATTGTTCTAGAGAAACTGGCCACCCTGTATACGCAATGCCTCATGACCTCGAGCGTACCGGAATCTTGGAAGAACGCTAACATAATCCTAATCCATAAGAAAGGGGACGCCAAAGACTTGAAAAATTATAGACCGATCAGCTTACTGTCTGTTGCCTACAAAGTATTTACTAAGGTAATTGCAAATAGAATAAGGAACACCTTACACTTCTGTCAACCAAAGGACCAGGCAGGATTCCGTGAAGGCTACTCAACAATAGACCATATTCACACTATCAATCAAGTGATAGAGAAATGTGCAGAATATAAGCAGCCGTTATATAATAGCTTTCATTGATTACGAGGAAGCGTTTGATTCAGTCGAAACTTCAGCAGTCATGGAGGCATTACGGAATCAGGGTGTAGATGAGCCATATGTAAAAATACTGGAAGATATCTATAGCGGCTCCACAGCCACCGTAGTACTCCATAAAGCAAGCAACAAAATCCCAATAAAGAAAGGCGTCAGGCAGGGAGATACGATATCTCCAATGCTATTCACAGCGTGTTTACAGGAGGCATTCAGGGACATGGATTGGGAAGAATTGGGGATAAAAGTTATTGGAGAATACCTTAGTAACTTGCGATTCGCTGATGATATTGCCTTGCTTAGTAACTCAGGGGACCAATTGCAATGCTTGCTCACTGACCTGGAGAGGCAAAGCAGAAGAGTGGGTCTAAAAATTATTATGCAGAAAACTAAAGTAATGCTTAACAGTCTCGGGAGAGAACAGCAATTTACAATAGGCAGCGAGGCACTGGAAGTCTTAAGGGAATACATCTACTTAGGGCAGGTAGTGACGGCGGATCGGGATCATGAGACGGAAATAATCAGAAGAATAAGAATGGGCTGGAGTGCGTTTGGCAGGCATTCCCAAATCATGAACAGCAGGTTGCCGTTATCCCTCAAGAGAAAAGTATATAATAGCCGTGTCTTACCAGTACTCCCCTACGGGGCAGAAACCTGGAGGCTTACGAAAAGGGTTCTACTCAAATTGAGGACGACACAACGAGCTATGGAAAGAAGAATGATAGGTGTAACGTTAAGGGATAAGAAAAGAGCAGATTGGGTGAGGGAACAAACGCGAGTTAATGACATCTTAGTTAAAATCAAGAAAAAGAAATGGGCATGGGCAGGACATGTAATGAGGAGGGAAGATAACCGATGGCCATTAAGGGTTACGGACTGGATCCCAAGGGAATGGAAGCGTAGCAGGGGGCGGCAGAAAGTTAGGTGGGCGGATGAGATTAAGAAGTTTGCAGGGACGGCATGGCCGCAATTAGTACATGACCGGGGTTGTTGGAGAAGTATGGGAGAGGCCTTTGCCCTGCAGTGGGCGTAACCAGGCTGCTGCTGCTGCTGCTGCTGATGATGATGATGATCTACTGCAAACGCATGCTTTTCACATCGTCATAGCTTCTTTCGTTGATAGCCGTAACCTCGTAATTGGAGTCAGGCGCGTTGATCTAGGTCACTGTTAAAGTAGATGGATGTAATGTCCAACTTTCAAAGTGATAGTGGCTAACGAATGCAGAGCTTGAAAATTTGACGCGATATTGGAACTCTGAGCATGTCATAGTTGACAGTCTATTCCATATTTAAACGATGAAGCGTGGAATCCAGACTGGGGCCTTTAGCCGTCCATTATTGGCCTTAAAGAGTCGCTTCTCGAGACAGAACAATAGCTTTTCGTTATTTATCAAGCTAACATTTTGAATAACATAAGAAAGGTCTCGGTCTACTAAAACGTGATAAGACGATATACGACGCTGTCACTATAGCAATTAAAGATATTTTTTTGTATTTGTGGGCTACAAAAAATTCGCACAACATTCTCAAAATTTAGCCAGTTTTTCCTGGAAAGCCAACACGAATGTCCTTAGAAGAATTTTACCATCACCATCTCGAATCTTCATTTTTCATCAGCGCCAGTGAGATTAACTACCAGTAATAAAGTTCGTTATTACCATAGAATAATTACGTAACAGTATAATAGTGCTCATAATAGGCTACAGTACAATAGAAAAGAATGACGTGTTCTTAAGTTCTTACTCTGCACTCCAATGAGAATGGCCAGCCACTGACTGACGAAATTCTGTGCACATACCATCCAAGGAAATGAAAAGGGGCTCCTTCACTTTATCAACTATTAGGTAAGGGGGCCGACTTCATAACAGTGTGTAGACAACTATGACGGGCTCCACACCGTAGTGAATGCCATCAATGAGTGGTCTTATAAAACGGTGCAGGTAGTTTCGCGAACCGCCTTGCTGCTATCATAGAGTTGCGGAATGTCACAAATGCCGATCTACATGCATAAAAAATTAATTTCTGTCCGAGCATCGTCCTATGCACTCACGGGGTTGTTTCTCCGATCGCAAGCTATTTTTGCACCAAAAGCAGCCAAATACGAGAACCGCACTGCTCATAACAAAGACGCTGGCGATGGCTTTCTACACAATGACGGGAAGGCTACAGAAACATTAAGAGGGCTTCTATTATGGCTGTTCCATTGGTTTGTATGGATGTCCTGTAAAAAAATTATTACAAAGGGGGCGAGATAGTCTTCGAGTTACCATGGAGAGCTTGTTTTTTCTCTCAAGTGGACGCTTTAAGGCAGTGATGAAATGGAGAGAACACTACCGATACGGATAATGGTATGTGAACAAAGATCTCGTTTTTCTTTCACTCGATTTTAATGTTTGGAGCCCTCAGGCGACCAACCTATTATATAGCTCCACGGTGCCAACTGATGAAGGTTAAGGAACTAAATCCGGTGTCTAATCAAGTCGGCGTCTTGACAACAGAGGCGCCACCTTGATCTCAAAGATATCGAGAAAGAGGCACAGAAACAAGCAGAGTGTTCAAGAGTTTGGTATGGCGATCGTGTTGGGTGATATTGATAAAAGATCCATGGCTTGCTAAAGAATTAGGCCGTCCAGAATAGACCATAAAAATCAAAAGGGCGTGTAAATAGCACGAGATGTTCCTATTATGGAGGGTAGTTTCATCGGAGGTGACCATTCTCGCGCCAGATCTCTTGTTGTGATAGCTTTCAAAGACAGTTTCGATGAGGACATCTATGCTCATCAGTGTCTTTTCTTTAACTTCTCTATGTAAGGAGTGGTTGTATTTAGGTGATAACAAGGACCTGTAGTGTGCCTTTCTTGTCCACAGAAGTTTCAGTCCTAGCACTTATTTACGGGTACTTCATAAGTAACAACCAACTTCACCGCAAGCTGAGGATGCCCCAAGCTGATCTAAAAAAATCATGTCAGTCTTTTAGCGCGCAAGGAGCAGAATAGTGCAGTAACTCTTGGATTGTATTTCCACCGTTCATTATAAGTAAATCTCCGTTACATTGATTGCTTGTATTGTATGATAACAGTCAGCTATGGCGAAAACCAAAAATACAATTTCTGTTCCTTAAAACTCCAATATTTCTATGTCCAAACCTCAGCACTCATGGAGGCATTACGGAATCAGGGTGTAGACGAGCCGTATGCAAATATACTGAAAGATATCTATAGCGGCTCCACAGCCACCATAGTCCTCCATAAACAAAGCAACAAAATTCCAATAAAGAAAGGCGTCAGACAGGGAGATACGATCTCTCCAATGCACTTTACAGCGTGTTTACAGGAACTATTCAGAGACCTAGATTCGGAAGAATTGGGGATAAAAGTTAATGGAGAAAACCTTTGCAACTTGTCATTCGCTGATGATATTGCCTTGCTTAGTAACTCAGGGGACCAACTGCAATGAATGCTCACTGACCTGGAGAGGCAAAGCAGAAGAGTGGGTCTAAAAATTAATCTGCAGAAAACAAAAGTAATGTTTAACAGTCTCGGAAGAGAACAGCAATTTACAATAGGTAGCGAGGCACTGGAAGTGGTAACGGAATACATCTACTTAGGGCAGGTAGTGACCGCGGATCCAGATCATGAGACGGAAATAATCAGAAGAATAAGAATGGGCTGGGGTGCGTTTGGCGGGCATTCTCAGATCATGAACAGCAGGTTGCCATTATCCCTCAAGAGAAAGGTGTATAGTAGCTGTGTCTTACCAGTACTCACCTACGGGGCCGAAACCGGGAGGCTTACGAAAAGGGTTCTACTTAAATTGAGGAAGACGCAACGAGCCATGGAAAGAAGGGTGATGGGTGTGACGTTAAGGGATAAGAAAAGGGCACATTGGGTGATGGAACAAACGCGAGTTAATGATTTCTTAGTTGAAATCAAGAAAAAGAAATGGGCATGGGCAGGACATGTAATGAGGAGGGAAGACAACCGATGGTTATTAAGGGTTAAGGACTGGATTCCAAGGGAAGGGAAGCGTAGCAGGGGACGGAAGAAAGTTAAGTGGGCAAATGGGATTAAGAAGTTTGCAGGGACGACATGGCCACAATTAATACATGGCCGGGGTTGTTGGAGAAGTATGGGAGAGGCCTTTGCCCTTTAGTGGGCGTAACCAGGCTGATGATGATGATGATTTCTATGTAGTGTTAATGGACCGAAACTAAGCTAATGTACAGGGAGCTTTAAACGGAGTACTTGCATGGGAACAGCCATATACAGTCTCCCAGTTTTCTCTACGAAGCAAAAGAAAAGTGAGATCATCAGCACAAATTAAACGAACTGTGTGTATTTACCAGCAAGCTTATCAACATTCTCGCATTTTCTGTTATTTCTGAGAATTCTTTTGTAATGAATACTTATAAATTATTCATTGATATATGCGCAAAACACCCGTTACCACCATGGGTTCAAGCGCCTTGGAACGTCTTTTAAACTTATTTGGGGCGCAGCACCTTTTTCGTGGCTCTGTTTTCATTCGTAGAAAAGCCCATAAACACTAAAACCACTAGAAGACTACACATCCGCGCCGCCGACCACAGCGCACTCAAAGGAACTCAACTAGAAGGTAATTTTCTTGCCTCTAGGGTACCGCCATCCATTGCGCGTCGTGTTTGCGCAGGTTCTGAAAGTAACTTATGGGGAGTATCGATTCAGTCATCTACCCGGGAGCTTTCACTGAGATGATCCAAAAAACTGCCTGTTTAGTCGGTTTGAAGCTCTTGTTATCACTTTCCTGTGGCCACGTTTGTGCCTGAGGGCGATTTTTCCAAGACGCTTCACAAGCAGCTCAAAACGTGACGCACGGTATAGGGCAGTGCGCAAGAGATAAGTTGATTACTTCCTTACTGAGCTTGTTTGATAGCGTAGTTGTTTATGCTAGTGTGATCGTAGATAAGTGCTAGTTTGTAATTTTTAGCGAGCTTGCTTTTCGAGTGCGGAAAGAACATTCAGGCAAAAGAGAGCACGTCGCAATCGGTTGAAACACGTTTTCGAAGATTCTCTAACACAAGCATGCTCGAGACACTTGTCGTAATTACATCAGCTAAATGTATGTTTAAATACAAGTTAGAAACTAAGTATATAAGAATAACACAAAGAATACGAGATGCTTCTTTAGGTTGCGGATAACCACATATATATGGTTTTATCTGCCATAGATGACTTCACTTTTTCTTTTATACTTTGTACATGAAAGCTGCATCACCCTGCATATTAGAGTGCCTTGAGTCGACGTTGCGGGTTTTGAACCAGAAAAAGACCTCTTTTTACATTAATTCGTTGTATCACCACAACTTATTACAGATCGAAATTTTCCACAGAATATACCAGCGGCCTTTTTTCCGCGTATGTTTGTACCACACTTATGTGTTTTGAATACCCAGCCCCAGGGCAATCGTCGCATCTAACAATGTACGTCCACGTCTTCTACTCGCGTTAGGAGTACGTGCAGGAAGCAAGATATCTTAAATAAGTCACTCAAGGCAAGTACAGGCAGTATGCCATCGTACACGAAGAAAGGAAGCACAAGGGGTGAGAACATCAATATTAACAACGCCTACAGCGACAAGCGAAAATTGTTGAGTTCATAATTGTGCGGCTATGGATTCGAAACATGTCTTTGCAATTTTTTATATTTGTTTATTGTTTTCACATTATTATTTTTCTGGCTTTACCTCAGCCGCACTTCCTATTTTGTCTTATGGTTCACCACGACACCTGACACAGAGGGGCGCTGCAAGGGCTACGAAGCAACCCACTGCGTTGCCCGGAGGGGGGGGGGGGGGGGGGCGTAGGTTGACGCTGTTTTAGCGGTCGCAAGCCAATGAAGAATGACGCGTTGTTACATTGTTACTGTGCATCCCAGTGAGACTGGCCAACCAATGACAAACAAAACTATGCACCATGCGATCAAATAGCATACGATGCAGTAAAAAGGGACTCCTTACTTAAGCAACTATTCGGCGAGGGGGCCGCTGCAAGAATACGGTACACTATATTAACCGGCCCCTCACCGTACTAAGTGCAATCACTAAGAAGCCTTAAAAGTCTTTTATGGTTGTCCCGTGGACCTCTTTGCGAAGATGATAGAGTTTCGGAATGTCAGAAAGGAGAATGCCTTGGTGGTAGGGTAGGATTAATTGAAAGATCATGTGTAGAGAATGGAAATACTATATAGGGTAGGCTACATTTCACTGCTAAGTGTTCTCAGGCGCTACAACTTGTAAACCTGTTGAAGAAAAAGGTAAGTGTATAGAATGAAAAATCAGTGCAAATCCGTTGCCAAAGAAAAGCTGCCAGAGACAACTGTTCCGAAGCCTTCGGAATATCACGAATCATTCTTACCCTTAAGGCACGTTCCCACCAACGGCGGTGCGGGCGAAAGGAGAGGCGGATTTCCAAAGCAATGAGGTTGCAAGCAAGCGCGGCTGTTCAGACCGGCAGAATTGTCAGACTGCCTGTGTAGCCGGTAAGGCGGGGCATTTCGCAATTTCCCGGACGTGCCGCCACCTCGCCGGACTTTGAGCGCTTAGCACTGACGCCCAAATTCCGCGCAATCTTCTTCTGGAGCTCTTTTTTATTGTCTGCTTTCATGCACCTTGAGTTACGTTTGTCGTACGGGACCGGGTACTGCTTGATTGGGACCACCAGCCATTCCACAGAGTACACAGCCGGTTCAGAGATAGGGGACAGCATTTGCATCATCTCGGCCGGATGTGTACATTCTTTCCACAGCGCTCCCGCCATCTCGGCTTCTGATTGGCTGCGCCCAAAGAGGCCAACGTTACAGCGTGGGAAAAAATTGGTCCGCGCGCACTCTTTCCAAGCGGCCGTCGGTTTCTCACTTTGCGGAAAATCCGCGAGAATCACGAGCATAGAACGCATCCATTTTTAAATCAGAGCTTTCTTGGCGAGCCCTCGCGGACTGTGCTGACCGTGGCTGCTAGTTGGGTGGGTGTTGCTGCGGCTGTCCTGCTGAATCGCTAAAACAAAAATAAGAGAAAAATTGACTTTCGCGCTCGATGATGTGATCGAAACTGCCCCTCCCCCCCCTACACAACAGCCAGATGCGCTATAAATTCGTACACAATCTCACGTGTGCATCTGTCATGCAAACTCCAACTAATTTGTTTTTTACACGATCGCGGCATCGTCATTATGATGACAATTTCCGTTCCATGGCACGTACGCACGACGCGAGATAGGCCAAGAAGTTCGCTGTGCGTATAAAATAAAGAAGAAAAGGATGCGGACATCCAAGCCCTTCCAAGCGTTGTTACATTACGTAGAACGGATGCACGAGAGCACATGGGCGCACGTCAGTTTACGCCAAACACGCAAGAATAACGTGGGTAAATTTAAGCAACAATACTGACATTTGTGACATGCAGAAATGCGGCCATCAGACAATCTACAATGCGTCCCGCATCTAGAATCTGTACGAATGCTTATCGGATAATGTAGATCAAAATAAAGGTTTTCCGCATTCTTCGCGTTACTCCAGCCTCAGTTTAGAAGGGCTCTGGAACATGTTTCTAGTTCGACTGGTCAAGAATATTTTGATTAACAAAGACTATAGGAACAGTAGAAGCAAAGTAATGCAATTTCTTGGGCAAAGATGCTCCTTGACCAAGGGCCCAACGTTTTGCTATGTTGAAAGCCCTGGAAAAGTGAAATAGTCTGCCTGGCAAAATATCTATAGTGCTTAATTGCGATTTATACACACTACAGTAGCAGCAGAAATCCTCTCGCCGACAAAGCCACCCTAGCTGAACATCAGTACAAAGGGTGAACTTAAATTACTCGTTCATTACCTGACGCTGCAGCTCGGCAACACTCGGCGTGCTGTGAATATACACTTACGCATGCAGGATTCGAACGCTTTCACGAAGTGTCGTTTATGTTAGTTGTCGCCGAATATACAGTTACATCTACCACATGGGATACTGCGATGTGAACAAGCCATGTTCTACCGTTTCTGGCTCGGTGTCGCATTCACCAGCTCCTAAGCCATTTCCGTTGAAACAGCCGACACTCCCACTTGCGACCGATTCCGCTGTGATAGGACACTCAAGCACGGTATCTTCGTTTGCCGAAGTTATAGGTCTGGTAGGGAAGTCATGTGCCCAGTGCTAAATAGACTGGAGAAAAAGTTCTGAGCCAACACTCCCGAAGGAACTCCGCGAAAAAAAAACTACTTCCCAAACTAGTTCTAGAGTGCAGCAAGTTACTGCTGTATACTGTCACGGTTACTTAGTTTGTGCTTTTCGCTCTTTTTTTCCCTCCCCTGATACTCTCATTTTATCGCACCCATTCCCCTTCTGCAGCGCAGCCAACCAGAACCCCTTATAATTAACGTTCCTGACTTTCGTTACATAGTTCTTTCTCTCTTGTTAGTGGTCTCTGAAAGGCTCAAGAGTGCAGAATTAAAAAAAAAGACAACATCTGGAATCTATAATTTGTTGCTGTGAAACAAAACATAGCATCAGAACAAAGATAGTTTACGCTGAATGTGCGTTACCCAGAAGTGCGTTTGCACATGACGCCAATTTGTCATGGACGCTCATTGCCTACGTGCATTTCTTTTGCACTCTAGGCCATAAGGGCTCTGCTTAAGTTCTTAAGGGCTTGCGAATTGTGCGACCAAATGTGAAAGTTCTGGCACGCAGCATCGCGTTATTGTGTGAATTTTTCTCTATCTTTTTGTTCATTCTTCCCTTTTTATTATCTTTACCGCTTTTTCCAGCACAGGGTAGCCAGCAGGTACTTCCACTGGCTAACCTGCCTGTCTTTCGTTCCCTTTTGTCTATCTCTCTTGAGGAGCGCTAGCTACTCCGAATTCTATTCGCCACTTATTCCGTTTTTAACTATTTTTGCGATTATGTTTGTAATGTTTCAGACGAAACTCCCCTCTTGACAAAATGGCATCCGTTGCTAAACATACAACCCAACATTCCAGGGTTCTATAAACAACTATTGAATGTTTTTCTGTGTAGAATAACTCAGATACACGCACCCTAAAGTGGCAACAAATTGTCTTTCGATTTCTATTTTCTTCCTATTTTTAGCTTTCAGAAAAGCTATAAGATTTCTCGATACGCGTGTGTTTGACACAGATGTTGTGGGCGTACTATCACTTACTTGAATTCATATTGTTGTGTTAAGAAACATTCGTTGCATCGCCAACGTCGAGAAGAGAAGTTCTTCTTCATAAGCAAAAAAAAAAAGTTGTTCGAAATGCCCTAACCTGCTTTTAATGCAGCCGAAAAGGAAGCACAGGAAGAAGAAACTAGTGAAGTAACTGGAAGATAGAGCAGAACGGACACTCCCACGGGCGCTCTGTCTGGAACAAACGACCGCAACAACGACATCCCTAACGACCACGACAACAGCAATAAGCAAATCGCAGGCATCAACATGCCATATTTTGGTGTAATACATTTGTAGGCTTATGACATATGAAAAATAACACTTTTGTAATATTTCTTAGACCATGCCGCTGTTCACGTAGTTCCTTATATGAAAGCATCCAGAAAGACGACGTGTCATATTGTGATTCATTTTTAAGAGTGCACTTGTGAACGACTAAGACCATTGCATACGATCCCAAAAGCAAAAATAAAAAATGTTTATTCTGCAGTAGCGCAAAATTCTCTTCCCGAACGCATGGAACTAGAAGAAATGCATGACTTTGAGCCTGTACATTACATAATAATGTTTTTTCAAACTGGAGAAACTGAGCTAGAGAGTGATAGAGAGACAGAAACCAAGAGGGAGATGTAGGAAGGCTAACCAAGGACGTGCATGGTTGGCTACCCTACACTTGGGGAGGGGAAAGAAGGAAGAACAGATAAGGAGAAAAAAAAATGATAGTCAGTCATTCCCAGTCAGTCGCAGAGGAATCTCCGCTGTCACAATCGTTAATACAATCCAGCGTCCTTCAAGACTCGCAGAAGGGCCTTTGTGGCCTTCTGTATGCTAGAATGCATAGGTCATCGTCCAAGGATCTTTTCTTCTGAGAGCGCTCTGTTGTTTAGCAGGTTGATTTCCGCTTGTAAAGTTCGCCTTGGAGTGTGAAAGAATGGGCGTCCAGGGAAAACATGGGGAAGGCGGGAGATGGAAATCCAAAACGGTGAGCTGGGCAGTGAATGGGCTGTGACACAGAGAGTGCTCTAGAGTCTCAATAGCACGCGTAGAATTTGCACGCCGCACTGTTGGTCGTTCCTATCAGGAATGAATTGGACTTTGTAAATGCGATGCCCAACCACAAGCAACACAGTAAAGTTGTTTCTCGACGGGAGTCCAAGTGGCAGGCAAAGTCGCAAGTTAGGGTGGAGAGAATGCAAGCGTGAGCGGGTGAAAGCCGGTGAATTCCATCGTAGAAGTGTGATGGGGCGAGCAAGTGATTGAAGTTGTAGCTCAGCGTCTGTTCTCTAAAAAAATAAATTATGAGGATTAACGTTCCAAAACCACTTTCAGATTATGAGGCACGCCGTAGTGGAGGACTCCGGAAATGTCGACCGCCTAGGGTTCTTCAACACGCACCTAAATCTAAGTACACGGGTGTTTTCGCACTTCGCCCCCCTCTAAATGCGGCCGCCGTGGCCGAGTTTCGATCCCGCACCCTCGTGCTCAGCAGCCCAACACCGTAGCCACTAGGTAACCACGGCAGGTCAGCACCAGTTCTTGAAAATGGTATAAGAACCCGCTGATGCTTTGGTGATCCGAACGCGCAGGTTCATCTACGCTGTCGTTGCCGACAATTCCGCAATGGCCTGGGAACCATTGAAATACAATGTCGGGGTCTTTCTCGACCGTGTGATGATGAGCTTGCCTTATGTCGTACACTAGTTGCTCGTATGACAATGAAATGGGCAAACTGCAGTATTGGTAGGGCTGCTTTCGAATCACAGAAAATGTCCCAACGATCTGGTGGCTGCAGGAGCATGTACTTGAGTGCGCCTCGAAGAGCTGCAAGTGCTCTGGCTGTCAACGTTGTTGTATGCAAATATTTAAACTGATCTCGGTTAGATAAGTATTTTTATATGTATAGTCCAGCCTCTACGTTGATATAACCTTGCTTGCGCTGGTTGTTCTCAAGCACCGGTTGTTGCGATAGCAATTATATGGACACTCCTAGCGCAGTTGTGCCGTCGGCGTCGGTGTCTCCATGAAGTTCCGAATAATGTCCATGGGCAATAAAATCATCGCCTCGTGGAGTATGCTGTATGTGCGAGTAAAAGCGTGCGAGAGTGAGCCGGCGATCGCGGCTAAATTTCGCGCGCGCAACGGCAGAATGCAGGGAGGAAGCGCACCGCCTTCCGTCGCGCTCAAAGCTTCGGTGGGGAGGGGTTGGGCGGCGGTTCTACTCCGGATGGCCCAGGCGGCTGCGCGCTTCCGGCTGGGCGGCTGTATCTTGAAAGCGATCTGCGATGGGTACGGAGTCCACGCTGCGCTGCATTTAAAAGGCGTGGTTTGCGTTGATGCAAGTGGCTGCACGAAGGTCAATCGGATCGCTGGTGCTGTCACGTTCCCCCACTGCAGCGTTTTGACCGCTCGTTGCTGCGCTGATCGAATAAGATGTGTTCATGTTGCTTTGTGGGCGCATAACAGCATGCTTGGTAATTGAGTTTTACTCGTGCACAACTTTCTGTGGCTATGAAGGGAAAGTAACGGAGGCAAAGCACGCACAAGGGAGAATGATTCTGAAAAAGAGTACTGTGTTTTATTCCACGCTAGTTTAGGCCATGGACGACAAAGCATAGATCTTATTAGCAACAGCTAATAAGACAGAACACACTACTGTGTGAAATCTTTATTTATTATTTTTTTATGTTACGCGGCTTTTGTCTTCCGCGTCTGGCAAAACGCGAAACCATCGCCCATGGAAGCCGCGTCGATTCAGCGTCTGTTCTGAGCTACCAAAATCACTGTCAACGCTGCTGGAATACTTCGCGCAGTTGCACATGTGCAGCAACCACGCACCCGTAGCTTTCCATTCATAGCCACAGAAGATTGTCCGCGAGCACAGTATGCCTATATTTACAAGCTTATGCGGCCGATAAAACTATTATCCTTGCTTCGTATAGCTGTTCACTAATTTGCTGTCGCAATCGATGCTTTGACTTTCGGTCGAAACTGCGACTTTTTTTTTTCAGTTGGACTCAGACCTCATTTTTTTTTTGCTTGCGAAAGTGGCACTTTGGTCAAAATGGCTTCTGAAGTTTAAGTGAAACCACATACTTCACGCAAGGATTCATCTGGAGCAGCTAAACTTACAAGGGACTCCATTTTCGCGGAAGTTTGTCTTTTTTGTTTTTCGTGCATGGCGATTGAACAGATACTTACGAAGATGCCCTACTTTAAATATTGTGCAGATCTAAAGACAGCAATATGACCTATGTGAAGCAAAGCTTTAGTCAAGAAATGTGTTTGCACATATTTTGGTGACGCAGAGATATATTTTATTTTTATCCTATTCAGCCTGCAGCCATCTGCTTTAGATGCTTTAAGTTTGCCACCGAAGGCCTTAGAGCGTGCCGTGGAATTAGTCTCAGACAAGAGGTTATGACTTGAGATCTTGAGCTCGTTTATCTCGGACAGCCACATATGTTGGCAGTAAATGCCATTCTTACAAGAGGTGTTTTCTCTACCTCTCTCGCCACTAAACAATAGTAAAATGAGGTATCGCAAGAGCATGCATGGAAGTGGCGCTGAAAATGTATTTTAACACCAGGTCTGTACAAGCTTCGCGGAATATGTAGAAAGGCTAAAGCTTGCAGGGCGCCCTTGGAAGCTCTTCATAAGCATAGTCGATTCCCACCTCTCTTGTTTGAAAAATAGGAATCAAACAAGCCCTCAAAACGCATTGTTCCAATTTTTCATACCTACACTAGATATCGCACAGCCTAACAAAAGTCGTTATTGGGGGACGTATTGTGCCGTTCACTGCCCCGAATGAGCTTGTTAGCGTATGCTAAAAAGTGATTTGAGCGGGAGAGAAGGGAAGAAGTTTCGAAAAAAAGTACACAGCAGGTAATTTTCCAGGTAACATTGTTTACAGGATTCTTCTTTTGTTAAAGCGGAATTATGAAATGGCTCGTGAGGTGGAAAATCCCGCGTTGTCAGTGTGACCTAACCGGGGTCTAAAAAGGCTACGAGCCCTCGACCTTTGGTGGGAGTCGAACCCAGGACCTTTCGTGGAAGTTGAACCCACGACCATTGCCGGCAGTCCAAACCACGACCTTTGGTGTTCATTAAGGCGAAGTTAATTAAGGCACCGTGAATTAGGGTAGAATTAATTAGGGCACTCGAACCCATGACCTTTAGTTGTAGTCGAACCTTCGACTATAGGTGCGAGTCAAACCCACGACCTTGCGTTGTGGTATAATCTCTAAGTATGTCGCGGTGGTCGCAATGCTTTCGCATTTATCCACGTAGGGACAATTAAGTGCACCTTTAATTTTTGCGGGCGTTTCTATGTGAAACAATTGCGGTGCTTTCTGAATGACTGCATGACTGAGTACTCAATCAAGGTCTGTAAACGAGTAAGTAATAACCACGTGGAACTGCTTTGCTTTGAATGCGGCTGTGAGCAACGTTTTAGAGGTTTCCCATCAAGAAAAGTGGCTATGCATGTGTACGCTATGACTCTTTTCAATTCTTACAAAAGGGCTATCGTTTCTGCTTGAGTAATCTCGACGTATCCTTTCCACGGAAGCTCCTCTCGCGTATTTTTTTCGTTCACTGCGAAGTTTTCTTCGGGAACTTCAAGCGCTTTGAATGTGCCTGTATACCTATGCTGCAGTGCAGGTGATGCCTACAAACGTGAACTGCTTAACATGGGCTCGTGTTTGCGATGTCGTCGTGGTCGCTGCATCATTGTCAGTCCGATTTCGTCGTTCGACTCAGGTCCCTCATTCTCGCCTACTACCTGCGCTCGAGCCAACTGGCACATGCCGGCTGCAGAGCACCGGGTGATGATTCCTTTCGTACGAACAGCAATTCAAAAGCAAGTTTCCCACGATGTCAATTTTTGATCCATTGACAGTAATGTGTTGCATTCTCGTTCTTCCCTGTACTCGCACCGGACTTTCGCGGCCATTCTCGTATTTTTGAGGCCGTTTAGTGAAGCATGGTGCCCTGCTCTTTTGTGGTACACTTGGAATTTGAGTACCACCAGGCTGCGCCGAAATCCAGCATGGCAGCGTCACTACAGCAACTCGGACCGGCGACCTTGGCATTTTACGGAAAGAAGCTCTTAGAAGGCCGCAGCTTCGTCAGGAAATGCGTCAAGATCAGCATTTGCTCTCCTCAGGGGTTTGCCTTTGCAACTTTACGATGGCCTACTACTATGGTACTACTGAGTGCAAAGGAGGAAGAATGCAGTGATTGCAGTGATCGAACACCTAGGCAAGCACAGGCTCTTTCCCAACCTCAGCATATCCAAGGTCCGCAGTGAACGTCTGCGGGCACTCATCGAGAAATACAAATAACTGGTCGAGGCAAACCATCGCAGGGTTGGCGCCATAGCCTGTAAAATGCCTCGCATAACGCAGTACGTGAGATCTGCATAATTTTTCTGTTGTCTTCGAACGGAAGCACTGTATATTCTCTTTGAAAAGACAAATATTTTGATGTTATAACAATTATTTTTCCCTTCCTTAGGTACTGTCCCAATGACTGTTTTTCGGCTAACAAGACAAGAATATAACAAGAATGACCACAAGATTGAGATGGCTTGACTTTTGTGTTTCTGCATTTGTGTTTCTGTTTCTCAGAAGCTATGCAGATGTCCAGTGTAATACGAGTATGTGGCGGTTTCACATAGATGAAGGCGACGCTTCTCAAGGGAAGAATGGTGATTGGGGGTGTGTGGGCTACAGGAGAGCGCAGGTGACAGTAAAAAGTTATGCAAGCGAGTGACATCTATAGCGCCATGGACTATAGCTCACACTAAGGTGTCACTGTAAATCACGTTGTTATATTTCCGTCATTTATAGTCAGACGCTTTCTTATCGAACAGCTTAAAGCATCCAAACTCTCTCGTTATAAGCTACCTTTGCTGTAAGGATTGCGCACCATACCGCTTACAATAGCCTATGGCAAAACCCGTTGAACAAGAAAAAAGCTTCATTTCATATGATTAAGGAGAGGCCTAAGGAATTGAGTCGGAATTTTTTAGCGCACACTTAGTGTGGGGCAACAAACGGCGGCCACCGGCCTTTTGCAGCGAAGTTCACGACAAGGTTCGCGGCGAAACGGGGGAGTGATGCAAGGCAAAGTGGAGATTGCCGGATGCCGCTATCGCCCGTCTCATCGCCGTGGTTCGTGCTTCTTCTTTAGGTTCTTCACCACTGCTGCTTTCGCGGACATTCTTATCCTTGCCGCCCTAGATGGCTTGGAGGGTATCGTCTGTCATCAGTACAGTGCAACTTCGTCATCAACTGCGATGCTTTCGACGGCGATCGCACCTGCTGGGGCCCTATAACGCAAAACTATTCCAATATGTTTCTATTCCAATCTCCTGACGTCAAATTTGCGTAACCACCGACGCAAGCGCCGGGCGGTCACCCGCAGGGTTGTCTGAACAGACCAATCAAACGCTCTCCTCGTTCATAGGAGGTCACTTTTGTTTGCTTGAAAAACGAATAAGATTGCCTACACTGAGCGGCTTGTCGTATCTAATTGGCTGACAACAGGCGAGGAGAACGTTCAAGTGGAGAGGGATTCACTGGGGCAGAGCCAGTGGACTGAAAATTGATAACCGGATGAAGAGGGTAGTGCCGCCGTCTGCGATTGGTCGGCTTTCCCTTACTTAGCTTGTGGTGGCTGGTCGAAAATCACGGCGGCATGCAACGGAAGCTTAAGAATGACGCTAAACTGACACTCAGCAAAGAAGAGTTGGCAGAATGAGGTGCTAAACGTGCCGGAAGGGCTCGAAAACGTTACACGACCAGGCAAGAAGTTTTATTATACGCAAATACACCCAAGCTCTCCGGCAGGTGCGAGTAGCCAGCGTCTCAGCGATCGGCGGCAGCCATCTTTTATTCCTTTCGGAACGGGGCCGCCTTCGCCTTTTCCGAAGAAAATTCAGTTTTGTTCGGCATATTAATGCGTCTTTATCGCGTACACGTCACTTTGACGCGGTGAGTTTGTGCGGTTTTTTGACGTCGCGTGACAGGCAGTAGAAGTGGGTGCAGCCCGAAAACTTTTTACCAATAGCCGATGGCTAATGGCGAAAAAGGGTCGAATCAGGAACAACTGTTTTTGTTTTTCTGTCAAATCATGCATAATCAGTGTGTACACATCATATCAGATGGGGAGGTATCGCGGTTTTTGCGACGTCGCGTGACAGACAGGGGAAGTAGGCGTGGTCGAAAAAAGTTTTTGACCAATCGTGGAGGGCTGATAGCAGAATTGGAATAGAAAAGTTTGGAATAGTTCTACGTTATAGCGCCCCTGGTCTGTTGAAACCAGTAAAGTACCAGTTGGGCTATTTATGGATCAATACAGTAAGACTGTCACATTCGCTGCTGACATCTGCAGGCTCGTCCGATGCGTGGCTAACACTGCGTTAGCGCCACCAAAGAGCGCAGCTCAGTGGCGTCTCCAGAGGGCACTAGTGGTACCGCTACGTGGTGTTCGTTGTATCTCGACAAAACAGGTTTCACAATGGGGTAAGTTCCTTGTTTTACAGGCAAATGTGCTGCTGCGGTCTTCGTTTTACAGGTGTTCACAATAAATAAGAAAGATTATAGTTGAGCTGGACACAATGAATAGTTGGTTATACATGTAATTTCGCTTAGAGGCGTTAGACTGTATTTATTCTTTAAACTCCATATAGCTCGAAAAGGGCGGCGAACGTAGAAGAATAGTAATTCAAGCGTTAATTGGTCCAGGACAGCATCATCGCATCCACCCCTTACGTGTTGGTGAGCATAGCGCATCCTCAGACTGACGGCGCGCCTGTTTCTTACGGTCTCGGCTGCACAACGCTTACAATCAGTGTCCGTTAGAAGAGGGACCGCTAGTGAGACTAGCTAGCGATGGGTGTCATTGAACATTGTTGGCAACGAACGCACCTGGGATCCCAATCTGTATTTTTCTTTAATAGACAGAAGCAAATAGTACAAAACTGTGTTACCGTGTCCCACTACGAAGTAATTGGAATTGTATGACCAAATCTTTGTTTCACATGTGGAAAGTGTCTACAGTGAGACCGGTTCTGGGTCTCGAAATGTCACTTTTGCTGTGCGATAACAAATAAATAACTCAGATAAGGCGCACCTTACTAAGCGTGACACCTTCACACAGCAAATTTAATTAACCTATGCAGACTATTGCAGCCAACCAGTGACAATATCTGACGGCGACAAGAGTGCGCCCTGGATCACCTCCACTCGTACGCGAACATGGCAGCTGTGCGGCCCAGCTCGTCTTAAAAAGCCAGCGGCGATGGCCCGCCGAAATGAAACAAACCGGGACCCGGTGCGACGGGGTCGTCGGACTGCATTTCTTAGTAGATCGGAGGGCAACTTGAAGAAGGTGCACAGAAGGAACCTGTACAGCTCCTCTGTGGGCGCTGCTGAATGAGCGCAGAATGAACCGAAATAACACACACGCACAAACACACACACGCACGCACACACACGCACTCACATGTACACACACACACACACACACACACACACACACACACAGAGAGAGAGAGAACGCGATAAACAAGCAAAGAAAATAAACGCTTGCTCCAGGGCTTCCTCAGTTGGTGGCAAGGCCAGAGAAGGGAAAATAAGATCGATTTCATTCAAGCAACCAAACCGTGCAAGGGATGCGCTTGAAGTCCCCACGTGTATACGTTGCTGCCATCGTCTATCGTAACGTTGGGTTGGTTGTTTGGATATCCTTGTAAACTTTTTTCGCAAGCTAGAAAGGCTATATTCTTTTTGTTACAACAATCACTGTGCAGCCAATGGCTAGCGATTCTCTCTCGATCTCTTTCTCTTGTAACGGGCATTGGTTGTAAGTGTTGTGCAGCCGAGACCATAAGAAACGGGCTTGCCGTCAGTCTGTGGATGCGCTATCCTCACCAGCACGTAAGGGGCGGATGCTATGGCTGTCACCAAACATTGTTGGCAGCGAATGCACCTGGGATCCCAATCTGTATTTTTCCTTCATAGTGCATTGCGGATAGGCATATAATTTAAAAATTTTTGATACCATTATGTTCCATCCTTCCTTGAGTCAACCAAGCTGCAAATGCTTTGCTTGGATTTATGACATCGATTATATCAGGAGCTTGCTGATACTTATGTGGGAGCGTATTATCGCAAAGCATAAAATAAAATAAATTCAAGACATCCAAGGGAAGACGAACACTCACGCGAGATAGCAGACTGTATAGCATACGGCGTGGCAGGCAGGCTTACCAACTCCTGGGGTATAAGCAGCTGGGGCTCGAAACCTCTCGATATTTTTTTCACGAAACACCGGTATGAGCTTCGTGCTCTTGACGCCAGTTTTGAAATATCTGGACAAGAAATGAAAGTGTCAACACTAATCCAGAAGTACCGATGATGCCACGAACGTGCCTACCCGGCAGCTCTTCGTTGTCCTGTTTTACTGCTTCTTTGTTACAAATCAGATCCATTGATTTTTTTATGTTCTTGAAAATATACTCTTATATACTCTAGCAACCTAGGCGAAATCTTTGCAAGGGGGTATTTTAATTTCTATTAGAGCGTACTGTGCCTGCTTTTTGGACCAAAATAAATTTTTAAGGATGACAATAATTTGCCATCCTTTGTGGTCAACTTATGGAGTTTATAACTGCAGAAGTACAATACTCTGATATTGCGCCTGTGAAGCTAAAGTAGTTGATATACAGAAGCAACCTGGGGTTCAATAACTTAAGTTTTCGTTTCGAATTAGAGAACAAGAAAAAAAGTGAATTTTTGTATTCCAGCTCTAACGATTACGCTTGATTATGCAGAAATGTTTATTGTGGTTCCAAGGTACGGATGCTGCTTGTCACTACGGCACCTGTCACCATGACCCAAGCCCGCGCTCTTAAAACTAAGGTGTTTGGGCCTTGCATCCGCAGAGCCACTGTCGAAGTGTGCGACTTGTTCTGGTTGCACCGCTCATACAAAATATTTGTGCAATTTTGTGCCTTGCAAGAACTTGTACCAACCTTCGAAGCTGGTCAGACTGGACTTACTGCTGAGACCAGGTCGCATGAATAGCCAGTTTCATATTATTTTCATCGCTAAGAAAACAAAAAAAATGTTACGTGCAGTAAACATCGCTAAACAAGAGGAAAGGGAGAGGGACACAGTGTCCTTCTCCTTGTTCAGTAGTTTAGCGCTGTTTACTGCTCGTAATCATGAAACAACTAGCCCAAATGCATACTCTTCTGCAAAAAAAAAGTGATACGCATTGCTGTATTGACAGCATTATACAGGGTTGTATGCATATATTTTATGCACCTATTGCGAAGATTATGCCACTATTGTTCGTTAACTAGACCTCACGGAAAAAAGAAATCATCGGTGTTCCATAAAATAATTATCAGCTCGCTTTGATGTCTTTAAGCTGTTCAAAAGGCAGCGCTCTCCATATTATTTTTCTTTAGAATATTGCTCACGCGACTCTGCAAGAGCTAGTATCCTTATATCACTTCTTGCACTCAATCCGGCGGCGTAGAAGGTAGGCGTGAGGAAAGAATTTATTCAGAGCATGAAGCGGTAAGCCTCCCAACATGCGGATATCAATGTTTCTTCTAAGATGCATGTGGTGCTTTTCTGTGAAGCTGAAAAGTGCTAGCCAAAGGAGATTTACATTCTGGAGAATGCCGATACGATGTTATTAAGGGGATAGTTTATGTTCGGCCGGCGCACTATATCCCTACGCCACTTCCATCACGCGACCCTGTCAAGCAATTGTTTCACCAAATACGCTTAGCATGCACTTTGGCGATGTACTTATTGTGTTAGTGCCCCTGTACCGCTTGCGCCAGTAGAAATCATCTCAAAAGCATGGTTTCTGGCGCCGAAATGAACATGCAGCCAGAACATGAAATGCTGAAGTCAGAGTTGAAATTTCTTTCCTTGTTTTTTTTTTTTAGAATATGACCTATTTTGTTGCATGCGCCTTCTTCTAAATGACGCATAAATGTTATCAAAATAAATTCCTCGAAGAGAAATCTTATTCACACACAAAATGACTTCTTAAAAAGGTTGCTGAAGTCGGGTAAACATTGTTTTGGACGCACATGGACACATACCAGGGACAAACACGCGCACAAAAAGCGCCAGTTACCAAGCTGGCACCCAATAACCATTTCCAATAACAATGACGTTTATGCCTACACCTTACCTACATATTTAGTAGCCTGAACAGTTCATTTCCACTGGTGCAGAGTACTGCAGATTATTATTAAGGAAAGATTCCATGACCACAAATAATAATAACAACGTCAATATTATTATTAATCAATTGATCATTGAACCTGTCCTGAAAGAAATTTAAGTCATGTGTTGTGGCATTGGTGCAAATACATCCCACCATTGTTGCCTAGTGGCCTTTATGTTGCGCTGCCAAGCAAAATATCGCGCAGCCAAGTTCCGGCTGTGGCAGCAGCATTTCTTTGGAAGCGCAATGCAAGGACGCCCGTGTACCCTGCATTGGGTTCTCGTTAATGAAGCGCAAGTGGTCGATATTAATTCGGTGTCCCCTACAAAGGCGAGCCTCATAATCAAATAGTGGTTTCGCCAATTTGTGCCCCAGAATTTTATTTTTTGTGCCCTAACAATAAAATTTGGTGAACGATAGCAACATCAGAACGTCGGCAAAGAAGTAAGGTTGGGGTGCAGGGGCAAAAATGTTCTAAACAAAAAGAATTCTAATATTTGGAAGCATAACTACATTAGTATAGTAAGTTGAAATATGGACAATAAGCAATGAACAAAACTTTAGGTATATTACTAGCAGAGACAGGGGAATAAAGGTGAGTCTAAACTCACCGCCCTACCATACTAAATATACCTATGCTGTTGCTCCGTATGCTGTATTTAGCTTCCCTTAGTCGCATTTCTTTGTCAGTGTGTTCGAAATTTTCTTCTCTGGGTAGTTTATAAACCTTTAGTGATTCCATTTCTCCTTACAGAAGCCTCGATACTAAGAGGCACAGTTGCATGTAGTACAGGTAAGGCTCACTAAAATATTTACTTAATTGTGAAAGCCACCGTTAAAATGAAGCATTTTTTTCTTGACTTGATTGACCTATGTAACGCATAATATAGATCACAGTCCTCACTTTGCAGCTCGAATCTATTTCGCCAGTGGCTCTTCGTCGTGCAGAAACCAAATCACACATTTGATGGCCTGCAAAATTACGTAAACATGCAATCTGTACGGAAACGAGTGAATGTTCCAAACGGCGAGAAATTATAAAAATTAAGCACTGTATTTTGCAATAGCAGACTCGCGCTGTTGCGCAATACAGCTTCTTTATTCTTCCCCGCTACCCTAAGCTGTCGCTTGACGGGGGTAAACAGCAGAAATAAACCCAGAATAGAAATTCATCTTCATTCTAGACATGTATGCGCCTGCCTACTGCTAGATAAATAGAATCCATGCGTCATCAAGTCAGGCGCTTATATTGAAATGAACGAAAACAAAGATTCGGCCACGAAGAGAGCACTGCTTGTGGCTGCATTAGGTACACAAATACTGCAAGTATTAGTGGGTAGGGCAGCTTTCGACGAAGTTGTTAAGTTTCTCTAGAAGTACTATGATCTCAAGTGACATAAGGTAACGGAGAGTTTCAAGTTCCTTAACTGTTGTCAAATGAAATAAATATCTGTGATCAAATTTTTGGAGGAAATACACTCCGCAGCCGCTAACATTAACGCTGTCCACGCCCTTCACTGTATGGTAAGAACTGTATTGTGTACGGTGGTCATTCAACGGCCATCCAAAAGAAGCTACTGGCGAAGACTGACCTCTCACTAGACCAGGCTGAAGCGCTTGCCATTGGGGCAGAAACTGCCGAGAAAGACGCAAATAAAATGGCGTTTGAGCCGATGCCTCTATTGAAATTTTAAGCTGGCCGTAAAACACTACCACAAGGAACAAGGAAGCCCAAAGTACATTTGGAATGTGGAAGATTTGGCCGTGCAAGGCATGGTGATGCATGCTGGGGAAGGGTCAATGCGTGTTGCTGTCGCTGTGGCCGGTGTTGCCTAGAAATACTAAAACTGCTGCCACTGCAGAAAATGAACAACTACAGCAGTGTACGCAAGTAATTTCCCTGTGAGAGAAGTCACATCAGGTGGTGACAATGCTCAAGCCGATTTTGCCCGAATCTCTAGGCCCGATTGCCCAAGCAGCCAGGCACGCAAAAGAGTGAGAGGAGTCAGTGAAGAGATGCGATAGTGAACCGGTACTTGTTCGGGCAGGTACGCCGCTACGCGCTGTGGTTGAGCAAGATATATATCAAAACGATTATTCAAAGACAAAAAGTGCAGAGAGTGAGTGGGTTAGCCCCATAGTCCCGTGCGCCACTGGCTTGAGCGGTCCGTCGTGCCAGGTCGAGGAGCACTAGTTGCATCTCCCGATCCTCGCTGGCGAGCCAATCTCCCACTGATCCCTTCCGGAAAGATTGCCGGCTATTTTTGGTGTATTAATCTTGGGTGGCCTGTTCCGGCAATCCCACGCAATGTGAGCGATAGTTAGCTGGCCTCCGCACCAAGGATGGCGAACGCTGCACAGCGTTTGGGGAACGGCATGTTTCAAATAAAGATTTGGATATGCGTGCATCTGTATTCGGCGCCAGTCATAAGAGTCCCGCCTGGATAGGTCAGGGTGTGGTGGACTGTACTTCCTGCGCTCGCGCCGTTGGTGCTCAAGGATGTCTCGTGGTAAGAACGGGTTTTCGTCAGAATGGTGAGATAAACGAAGTAGAAATGTTTGTTAATTTTGCATTTATTATAACCAAATAAACATTTCTTATACCTAGGGGGCTTTTATTTTACCCTTCCTGTCCTATATCAGGTGTTCATTAAATTCCAGCCCTAGTTCACCGGGCGGGTAAATATGCGCTCCAAACAGAGACGCGAAGTGCAGCTGCACATGGGTGTTAACAACTTTATTGAGACTCTGCTCGGTTATGATAATCACGGTTTCATCGGCAGTCGGCTCACATTATGTACCACACGGTGTTGAACACTGCTCTACCCCGAAATAAAGATCGCCTATACATAGTGCTGTTATGTCGTTATCAGCTACAAGCAAGCAACAAATACTTTTTTTCCATAACAGTGCGGGGCCATTGAGCAAATATAAAGTATATTTCGTAGAGTGTGTCCACCCACGCATAGAGTATGCAATTCATTCCTGAACTGATTTTGTGTTTTGTTCTCTAATATCGGAGAGTGTTCACTTTCATTCACTGAAACATTCACTTTTAAGGTTAAATAAATATTTCTCTCTGCGAGTCTGAAGTAAACAATAATTGCACTTCGGGATCTAAATACCACTGACCATAGTGTCCAACTTATATACCCATGGCGGTATGTCTATCCGGATTGCGGTATTATTGATCTTTCTTCTTTACTCTTTTTTTTTCATACACCAATAGCTGATTTTAAGCTCGTGGTGTCGAGTATGACAGTAATGAAAATGAGAAAACATGCACCATGGTACTTTAAACAGGAGGCTCGTTTGCTCCATTGATTCCAGTAAAAGGGCGTGAACTACCTCAGTTGACATTTTTTATTAACTAGGTGCGGTAGCACAATCTTCGCCTTTTGCAGGACGCCATCAGGACGCCAACAGATGTTCCGAAAGTGGCATCGCATGGCCCCTCGTTGAGGTTGCGTTTATTGCTTTGCCCTTTCACTCAAAAGAAGCCGATTCCATTGCAATAGCACAGGTCGGATTGTGCAAAAACCTCAGCGTTCAAGCGTTATGATCCCACAAATTTCGAAACTTATGAGGCAAGCTGTGGCGAAGCCAGTCAAAAAAGCGCAGTAGTCAACGCCTTCGTAGCCAACGACCAGCAGGCAACATCTTGCGGCAAGAAAAGTTACAGCCGCGTAAGGGTTTCGTCATTGACCTCTGGCTACTCAGTCTCCTGCACTATTTTTCACTTCATTTTCCGGGAGCGCTACTGCAGACAAAAGATTGGAGAAGAGTGCGTGTACCCACCTCTCGGTGCAGCAAACTGCAATAAATATTCCCCAGATGTGAATGCATGATCGTCCAGGCTCGACAAGTAACTACATATTTTTTTTTGTTTAAAAACTTCCTCAAAGAACTAATAGAAAAATTCATACCTACCATTACAATAAAAAGCAACCGTACTACTCCCTGGTTCACGCAGCTGCTTCGGCGTTTAAACAATAAAAAAAAGCGACTCTACAGACAGGCCGATAAAAACGTTACGTCGGTTTCTTGGCTGCGTTACAAAGCCTGCGATAAAGAATACCAAACATTACTTAAAACCACACGCCGTCATTTCTTTTGCCATAACCTAACATCTATGCTTAAAAATAACCCTCAAAGATTCTGGCGCATCGTGAATCCCAAACAACATCCTGGTATCACTCTTCATGATAGCAACAACATTTCACTTCCGGAATCACAATGCGCAGAACTTCTAAATGAGACATTCACGGCTGTTTTTACCTGCGAGGACATTACTACCGCACCTATGAAGGATTGTATATCTGACATCGACATGCCAGAAATTGATGTAACTGAAGCGGGCATATTTTCCCTTTTAAGTAAACTGAAAATTTCTTCTACATGTGATCATAATGTTATCAATAACACTATACTGAAAAATACACGCCATGGCATCTGTAGTATTCTGACGGCCCTTTTTTCACAATCTCTTGCGACAGGCACTATCCCCGATGATTGGCGAATAGCGAAGGTAGCACCCTTTTTCAAGTCAGGCGACCGTTCTTCACCATGCAACTACAGACCTATTTCGCTAACAAGTACCATATGCAAGGTCATGGAAACGTCATTCACTCCCAAACTGCAAAATACTTAGAAAGCCACAACATAATATACCAGTATCAGCACGGTTTCTGCAAGGGCTACTCTTGTGAAACACAACTTGCAGGGTTTGTTCATGACTTACACTCATCCATTGACGCTGGTTTACAAGTAGATGCAGTTTTCCTTGATTTCTCCAAAGCTTTTGATTGCGTTCCGCACCACAGATTACTTCTCAAACTTGCATGCCTAAACATTCACCCTAACGTCCTCGCATGGGTTAAAGATTTTCTTTCCTCCAGGCTCCAGTTCACTTCCGCTAACAACTACAATTCTTCTTTTGCCCACGTTACTTCCGGTGTCCCCCAGGGCAGCGTGATAGGTCCTTTACTTTTCTTAATATATATTAACGATCCTCCTTCTTGCGTAACGTCCTGGGTTCGTCTCTTTGCCGATGATGTCGTAATTTACCGCACAATTTCCTCCGATATCGATCACCAATGCTTGCAATCTGACCTTGATGCAATTGCCTTATGGTGCTCCAAATGGCTTAAATATCGCTTAATATGTCGCTTAATATCTCTAAAACCAAGTTCATGACATTTAACGGCCGAAAGTCTCGAATTGGAAACACTTACTTGATTAATAACAGCACGATTGAGTCTTCCGCTTCCTACAAATATCTTGGCCTTCATTTCCAGTCTGACCTAACGTGGCATCACCATATAAATTTAACCCTGGCAGCTGCTAACCGTACTCTTGGAATACTTAAACGAAGCCTCAAGCAAGCGCCCCCACTCGTACGAAAACAGGCATATACCACAATCATTCGCCCGAAAATTGAATATGCTGCGGCCATTTGGGATCCCCATCAGGTATATCTGGCCTCTAACCTTGAAGCCCTGCAGAACCGTGCTGCTCGATTTATTTTTTCAGATTATTCTACATTCACCAGCGTTACATCTTTAAAAAATCGTGCCGGTTTGCAATCCTTGAGCCTTCGTCGAAAACATTCCCGCTTATCACTATTTCATAAAATTTTCCACCATTCCTCACTTCGTGATGATTTCTTTCAGTCACCGCCGATTATCTTTCCTCGCCGCGATCACCCTAACAAAGTGAAACGCATTTTGTGTCGGTCATTAACTTTCGCTCAATCCTTCGTACCACGCACTATCATCGATTGGAACGATTTACCCTCATACATAGCCATGGAAACTGACATAGCCAAATTTAAGGAAACAATTTGCACTACTGTGAGAAGCTGTTAAAATGTTGCCTTATTAAGTGTGTTTCCCTGATAATTTTTATGCTTTGTGATTTGTTGCTTGCTCCTGACGTTTTTATGCAACTTTTTTTTTTGTTCCTTACGATGACTACACTGCCTTGTTGAACGAAAATCAAAAACACATGTCTTGTAAATGTTTTTATTTTTATGTATGCTGTACCTGAATGTACTCTTGCTTTTCTTGTATCCCCCCCCCCTATCTAATACTCTCCTTCGAGGGCCTTTAGGGGTATTGTAAATAAAATAAATAAATAAATATAGATTGTCGCACAAGAAGCACGGAACACAAATACAGGTATACGGGATTTGTTGTTTCTATTGTTTTTTTTTTCCTTGTACGAGTGAGTTTGTTTGTTGCCGCTGGTATCAAGTAAACCTGCCCTTGTTGTCTGAAGGTATATCTTCTTACATTTTCTAATAACAAAAAAGGAATGACCGACGTTTCTTGTTTACTCGCAAAAAACTTTGCTCCCGCTGATAGGAACAAGCTGATCAACCCTCCTTTACACCCTTATTCAAAACCAACAAAATATGTACCATAAGAGTGGCCTGCAGAAAAAAGCAAGAACGCATCGTAGCGAGCCTCGTTTATCCTAGTGAAATGAGTTTTTTTTTTCTTTCACATCCGAATTGGCAACGTAAAATTTACCGATAATGCAAATCCCGTATCCGTCCGATTGATGAAGACTGGTTGAAAGGCGATGAAACTAGGGGGAATTGAGCGGACTGGAAGAAGAGAAAAGTAAGTACGGAAAATTCGCTGGTCGTTAGGACTGCAGTTTGTTGCTCTCATCTAGTTACTATTCTCCAGAAATCAAAAGATATCGGTTGTTCGCGCTTTTAGGTTAGAACAGAGTTGCGCTGTTCGCTCTCCGCACTCTTCTTTATTAAACGCATTGCTCCGAAAAGAATAACAACGAGTAATCAAAACGACGGCTGCGAGATTATGATGACAAGGACCAACATTACTGAGGGATACAATTCATGACAAAAATGGCTACGTTTCCATGCGCTTCACTGTAATTGATGTCTGTGTGGACAAGCGTGGTGCTGCTGCGTCAGTCAATACGTGCATAAAGGTCAGTGTTGACCTCATAGCAATGTCATAGTAGTGTTGTGATGAATATGTGTTGCAGGTCGCCTCATTGACACGCTTTGCATAATGAAATTATGTTGCTGATACATCAATACTATCGCTATACAAAATGACTTCTTTGCACTGTATACGACATGATCGTTGAAAAAAAACACGTCTTAATTTGATGAATGTGTCACGTTTACAGGTATGCAACTTTGTCGACAAAGAATACAGCGCGTCGTCAGTCAGACGCTAGGTGCAATGTCTCCACATGGCATAGAACATGGATAATTTTCCTTGTCTTTCTTCTGCAAGACCACTTAAACTTCCAACATTAGAAACCTCAAATAGTTTCTGTAAGCAATTGCAAGCCTTCTGATGGCTTGCGTCTAACTGTGAAGCAATAATCTGAAGATCTTAAAGTTCTGGTCTAAAATGATTAACTATTCGAATGATGAAGTAAAAATTGCAAAGCGTTGACCGCCAAGGTGTACATGTTATCTTGACAGAATTATACGTATGTGCGAAGAGTTGGGTGTGGGTGGAAGATTCAGTGAAGGTACCGGGGGAGATAGTAAAGACAGGAAAGCTTTTGTGGGGTGGTGTGCGAAGTCGCAAACAAAACGCAATATTTTGGGGCGGACGTCGTATCCTAGGGCGAGTTTTCAAGATAAATGCAATGCACCTTGTGGTTCTGTAGCAAATATATTTCCATTTATAATGTTTGATATGACCTTAAAAATCAGAGCTCCATTTCTAGCGAAACAGTTTCTATGGAGGATTTGCTCTAAAAATGTGACTAGATCATACTTAAACCACACATTTTAGACGTTGGACGCATATGACTGAGCCGTTTGAAACGCTGCTTGCTTATAGAAGTTTTGAGAGTTTCTCTAGGAATAGAAGGCAAAAATCACTGCTACTGTGCCTCCGCTAGTGTATTTCCTTATGTTATCTATGACAAGAAAATAAAAAAGAAGGAACTATTTCCAAGTGCGCATATTATGCGCCCTTTGTAGGACTCCCTCAGCATATTACCAAATGTTTTGTCAAGTGGAACTAAAAGAGTACGCACTAATCTAACCGCTATAGGTACTATTTGCTACTTAAATAATTGTTTCGCCCACACAAGAATTACATGGCATTTGTAAAGTGCTTTTTCGGGCATGCATTCAACGCCCACGCTTCAATGTAACGAGGTGTTGATGAATTGACGCAAATTTTTTCTGAAACGAAATGTCTTTTTAAACTGCCAAGTCCTACGTGAGACGCTCTCTCTGGGTAAAATAAGCAATGCACTACATTGTCAATTATTCCTATTTTTTCTCCATGACGGTCGTCATTGGATCTCACGTAGCCACGGCTCCACTATTCTTTGGGTCAGGCAATCACCACTACGTTTAATAAAAATGAGAAAGCTGGCACGAAAAAACAATCGTCAGAAAATCTGGCCTCACTTCTTCTTTGAAAGCGTGAATCTTGTTGACGTGTCCATGGAAGTCCAGATTTTCTTAGGCAAATAGAGAAAAACGTACGTAAACAAGAATGTACAACACTTCGTTCGAGTGTTGAATTGCTCAGGGACAACGGAAATTTTTTGTGGACTTAGTGGAACCACTGCGAAACAATGGTTAAATGGCAATCCCCCCAGCCGAATGGAATAGCTTTTAGGGAGCGTTGATTAATACCGCTAGAGAGCAAATACGACAGCAGAGGGATCCATCCCAAGGCTGAGTGCTAATCATCGCAAGTATCGGTAATTGTGAAAAATGAGAACGTGGCGTGGTCGGACGAATAGAGTGAAACCATCACGCCTTCTCCTGATACTCGATAAATCTTCCCAATGCGGGGGCTTAATAAGGCTGCAGAACATTACTTCTAAACATAAGAATCGCGCAACTATACTAAGCTGACGAACCATTTTAATTTAGATGTTCAAAAGCGCTTGCTCCCCCTTTCAAATTTTGTTATTTCAGTTTGTATATAATTGTTGAGCATAGTTACTATTTGTTTTTCTGAATAGAGCCCAAGGTTCCAACATAGGACCAATCGGTCCGACAGACGAAATATATAAATTACGTCTTGCTCGCTTCCCTCAAGAAAAATAATGAAACTCCACTAAGCGGAAGACTACACAGAAAAGTGCAAATAGGACATCCACTGCAACATTTTATTATTCATTTGTAGTACGTCTGTCTTCCACCCTTCCGTATATGGAATGAACAGGGCATGAACACGCAAATAAGCTCTCAGGCTTTAATTTACCCTGCGTAGTTCTTCTAGTGAGTCCGTTTACTAGTAGTGAAGTATTGGAGCAAAATAATTTATTCAGAAAAATGTGAACATGAAGACCTAGTTTTGCTCTCTAACTGGCTGTTCTGTGCTGGACAAGAAGCAAAACGAACAAAAAAGTGTAGACGATGATTTATGATGAGAGCGACCGTGGTGCAATGATGACGGTTGTCTGTGGAGCAGTAAGTCTTTATCATATTCTTCGATTCTAGTGCGAAGGGATACAGACGGAGACTAGTAGCAGGACAGGTCTGTGTCACTTCGGGCAACAATCCAAGAATATGTTACAGTACAAACGCGCACCGAACTTTCTATCATGATGCAGCATGTCTTTATTCTAAAATTATATTGTGATTAATGGGGTTATTGTAGCACATCTGCCGTGCGGCTACAAGTTTAAGACAGACCTGATGGTCGGTAGCTATCGCTCGCCAATGAGAAGGCTAAAGGCCGTTGGTCTTGTGTGAGTCGAGAGATACATGTACATGTACTTTAGCAATTGCTGTAAGACGAGTCCGAATGTTGACTCCTAAATTATACTTGAAGGTTCCGAAAATATTTGACCACGAAATCTATCTGATACTTGCCGTGGGAATCCCGCGTCTGAACAGAAATGTTACGTAAAGTGTGTTTGTCGGTGCATGTACTCAAGCTACTCAGGACAACATGTCAAAACACCAAAAAATCCAAGAAAACTAAGAGAGACTTACAGGCACTGTATTTTTCTGGTAATATGCTCATATTTGTCGTTATTATTTGTTGAACTTTAAAGGTTCTTGCATACTGCCTTTATCGGAATGCCGCTACCGAGACCGCCAATCGAACGCGAGAGCTCGTGCTTGGCAGCGCCACGGCGTCGCAGTTAAGCCACTACGGCGGGTACGTGCAGAAAGGTGGAGTTGCACAAGATTGCAAGTAAAAAATGATGAAGCCTGCAATAGAGAAAGTTTGATGGCACCATTTCTTTTGCCACTAAAAACTGCCATGCACTAGAGAGGTATTGCGTGAAGCAAGTTTATTTCGAGAATTTCCTTAAGAGAGTGAAATTATCAAAAGCAATGTAACTGAAAAAGTCACTTGGATCGTAAAGAAGCGGGTTGTTTTCCTCTTGCAACTACTGTACTTCTTTTTTGATAAGTCATGTATAAAGAATATGTATCCCGCAAAATGTGTGATCACTTCAAGCATTAAAAAAATGCATTCTAAACCACCCCCTCCCTTTCTTCTTGTTATGCCCACGTGATTTTCGCGAATTATAATGTCCGAAGGTGTGTAAAATATTCCCCCGCAAACATACGAGCAGTGCGGCTCGCGTGCACCGAAACACGCGTGCCGTTCGTAGAACCATCAATTAACGTACTAGTCGTGCATGCGAAATACGCTCGATATGCATGTCTCGCTGAGGGGCCCCTAAGCGATTAGTAGCGAATTCTAAACCGATCGCCTAATGCGAGCATGGTTCAACCATTCAGGGTGGAATAAGAGGAGCAGGAGGAAAAGGAAACACTTTTTTGAAAGGAAAACAGCTGGCTGGCTGGCGGGCTCCCTATAAGTCGGGGAGTGCGTTGGTTCTTCCCGTCATCTTCAACTTTTCAACTTTTCTGTCAGCCATAGCAGCCTGTTCGCTATGGCAAGTTCAATCAAAGCTGGCAAAGCTGGCAAGTTCAATCTACCACTGCTCATTGGTCGAACTTAGTATAGCGGAAAATTTAATCATATTACCACGTCTCCACTATAGCACAACGTACAGCAGTAGACTTCAGCGAGCTGTGTCACGATGCACTGGATAACCGCGACAGAAAACGATAGAGCCATGAGATTTGCCGGCTAAATATTAATGCGATCGCCATTCTGCGGACGCTCGAGGCGCGTTGCCGCCTTTGCCATTGCCGCCCCTGTCAGCGATGGCGGCAGTGATCAGCGATCAATTTGTTGATCAAGTACGAATGGCGCATGTGCCGCTCGTACGCGAAACATTATCGGTTCTCCGGATTCGCGGAGTGCACTTAGGTGCAAAAATGCCCAAGCAAAGTGGATGCACCACTCTCACTGTTCGCCGACAAGCCACGATAGCATTTCGGCTTCTGCTGCGGACACGAGTCGTCAGGGCATGATATGAGTGCACTAGCATTTCCTGTGGAGCTGTTTTGTGTATGCATTTGCCTTAGCGGAACTGACAGAGCGGCAAGCAATTGTTACATAATATTCCACTGAATGCTGACGAGCGTCGGTTGTTTCCCATCGGTATCATCTCGTGCACCGTGAAGGTGCGACAGCTCCATTGCGACTGGCAGCTGTCCACATCATGGTACCGTTGTGGAACACCTGGTAGTGTTCATGGCTTCTTCTGCCCAGCAGAAAGTGACTTGCGTGCTACGTTCCACCAAAACGATGCGCCCATCTATCACTAGAACACCGTCCATGGAGCTCACATGCAGCGCTGAACCTTGCTAGCACGGTCAACATCGCGCCCTTCGAGTGAAAGCTTTCAATTTCCAAGGCACGTTTAATTTTGGTGGCTTCACATGGGTTTGAGGTATCTGGGCTTGGGCTATTTTATTACCACCAACGGAAAAAGCATTCAGTTATGTGACCTCAAGATGTCGTAGAGCCTAAAAATGACATTTATTGATACCTCTCCATGCTGACAAAAGGTTGCAACAGTCAGCAACACTGAATAAATAAAGTTAACATATACGAATGCAATAAACCGTGAACTAGATTGCGTGATACTTTACTACCTGTGTCATCGTTCAAGTATGCGCTAACTTACACGCGCGCGCAGTGATTCAGGATGTTCCGACACAACCCATGCATTCGCCGCGAGCGTCCAGTTGGAGTTCTTTGGAAGACAAGACCTTCTCTGCTGACTTGACGGTGGGTCGGCGTGTCTGCGATCTTGCTATCTTGTAATCAGTTCCACCCAGACACACACACAAAATATCAGTGCCATTCAGCTCTGAAGGTGGATGACCAGCGGACCAGCTTGAGTTCCTTAACAGCAGACTGGTCATTGCCATCCGTTAAACACCGTTCGCACATAAATAGAATGCGAGGTGCCACTAGTCGCCCCTCCACAATGTTGAACCTCATAAGATGATGAGGCACCGTGGGTATACATAACCATGCATTCTTGCAAAACACCGCCCGACACCACTTAAAAACGAGTCCCGGCACACAGAACAGAACGCACTTCACCGCACTCCAGAGAGTAGACACTGCTTCACCGTAGCCAAGGCGATCGCGTGTTGGTCGACGTCGCGCAGTGCAGTAGTGGTTGTGAAGTCGGTCGAACACCACAAGCGGTCGCACAACACAGGCCGCACCAAATTGGCTCCCCACAAACTTCCGCCTTTGGTTATATTTACATATACATTCGCGTGGGCAACAAGGTAGTTTGCCCGAGGAGCCGGAGGGAACTAGGCACGCGTGACGTTTCGACGGGACCGCGACCACGGCAGAGGGGAAAATAAGGAATGGAGATATGGCAAGTGGTTGGAACGCCGACAAAGAGAGGCTGGTGCGAACGTAGACATGGCCGACACGGCCGAAAGTATAGTGTCTGTTCATAGCTTAATATGTGATACGGGTTGTATATGGATCCAAGATACTAAACTTATTTTTTACAGCTTGGCGGAGGGCTTGAAGTCTCCTTCACCTCCGTCGCGGGCCGGCCCCGTATCTCACCATCTTCGGGATCGGCCCATGTTCTTGCTCTACGGGATCTGCTGGAAACTAGCCATATACAGTTTCGCTGTGATAGGTCAACGAAGTGTCAACGCTAAATAAGGAAAAGATTCTTGTAACTATTTCGAAACGTACTTCATGCGGCAAAATTGTCCCATGAGATATAGAAAGAGGGAATAATGAACAGAAAGAAGAGACAGAAACACACACTATAGAGGGCTAATATAAACACGTATCCATTGCATTCTTTTAACAACTATGTACACTGACCTGGCCTTTTTTGCTGTCGACACTTGGTCGTCCCTTTCTTTTTAATACAGCCCCTATGCATCGTAATCCCTGAAGTGTCCTAGCCACTAAATATTAGTAGCACTGATAATGCGCTATAGGTGAGGCTGGCCTAGCAGTCTTGGCCGGCAATCTTTCGGCATCAGCCTGGGCGACATTCAGCATGTGGCTCTGCAAGCGCTTTTCCTCTAGTTGCATTTCAGAGAGCATGAGCAGAAGAGAAATTTGTCGCAAACGTGCCGGGGAGTCAGTTTCTTTCAGAAGAACCGCGGATAGTGCTCAAAAAAGTGTCGCGCATTCTACTGTGAAATGTTTGCGATTTTTTCGTGTGTTTAATTCACCGATAATAGAATCATTCTTAAACCTCAACTGCTTTCACAAAGCAACCGAGGTGCAGGGTTAACAACAATTTTTCGACTTCCATACGCAGTTATTTAGTTGTCCGCTAAGTTATTCTGGTCGGATCATAGTTAGGATATATTATATAACCATAACAATAATAATTTTGAAATGGAATTTGCAGCAGTCGAATTGTTCTCTCTGTTGCAGTGAAGATGAGAGCCGTCGTTGCCATCGTCTCGATGTTGTAGACCCCCAGACCATCACCTCGTTCTTAATTTCAACTTCGCCATAAGGCTTAGGTAAACTTTGGTAGGTTCTCCAGAACGGCTAAGCATCTAAGGTGGTACCAAGGTTTAGCTTCGCTCGGCAGCTCCTCTGACGGTGTTCTAACATTACGATGTAGCGACAGCCTCGTGGGACATAGCCCGCAAAGGCCCTGCTACGCAGCTGCACAAACAGCGCTCTGGAAGCCATTACACGTCTCTCAATTCTTGCCGCACAAGGAATGCCACTACTGAAGCTGCAGGTGTCCAACTCGACGCCGCTCAAAAAGGAAGACGTGAGCGCTTTTAACATGAAGTGTACTGTCTGTGCCGTTCGGACCACTGCACGGACCAGGAAATGGTACGCGCACAGCTGTTGAGCAGCAAGGCTGGTGCTAGACTGCAGAACGCTCATGCCACTAAGCTTGGAGGAATGGCAACCTGGCTCCGTTGCAGAGCCAATTTTAATAAATCATGGGGTTTTACGTGCCAAAATCACTTTCTGATTATTATGCACGCTGTGCAAATCTCCGGGACAACTCTGGCAAATCTGTGGTGCAAATCTCCGGGACACCGGAGAGTTGCACCACCTGGGGCTCCTTAACGTGCACCTAAATCTAAGTACACGGGTGTTTTCGCATCCTGCCCCAATAGAAAAGCGGCCACCGCGGCCGGGATCCGATCGCGCGACCTCGTGCTTAGCGGCCCAAGACCATAGCCGCTAAGCAACCACAGTGGGCAGAGCCAATTTCGCAGAGCGTGAAGGTGCGTCGACTTGCCTGCAACGTATTTGCAAATAAATGCGGGGCGTTTGATGTTTTATATGCACAAAAAACGAAGGTTTGTTCGGTGTTGCGAGACCCCAGGTAATTTTTACTAATCCAGCACATGAAATTTGAAATGACTGCGTTTATTTTGCTGCGATTATACAAGGAACTCTTCGTGTGCATATGACAATTATAAAAATAGTAATTTATTTTAAAATATAATTATTATTCAGCCGAAATCGTTCTACTGCAGGATTAAGGCCTATCCAAGAAATATGCAATTATGCACGTACACATACACGGTTGGTAGTACCTGGTCATGAGCAGCAGCTTTCTGATAAACTCTTAAACAACTAAAATAAATAAAGAAAGTAAGCTGCAGCGTGAAATGCATACCTTTGCGGGGAAGTGCGTTGGGGTATGCAGTAGTTGAAAGGGATGAGAGAACTTCCACCGAGGATGTGACCCAGGGGTTTCTTGCGCTAAATACAAGTCTGTGATGGGGAGAGGTGGTGGAAGGTGAATTCGTTGTTGGACTTCGCGGGTGATCGAGAGAGCGCACCAGTGTCACAATCATGGCACCCGATTAGATAAACGACGCGAATGTCGAAATTTTGTGAAAAAGAGAATCCAACGACCAAGGAACCAGAGGCATTCTTGAGGGAAGCCAACCAACAGAGTGCGCGATGGTATTCCACCATGTCGAAAGTCTTGGGGTACAAATAATGACAAGATACACCTAACGTCCACGCAATTGCGAGGCGCAGTTTTCGGTGACCAAGTAATTAGCTTTCGCCTTGGTGACGGAGGTGCTCGCCTAGGCACCAACATATTCCCGGAAGTCTGGCTTGTATTGCGAGAGAACTGCACGAAGACCGACACCGCCAGCTTTCGTTTGTATTTCGGCAGATTCAGCGGAATATTAATTGCGTAGCATGGGTTGCAAAGTACGCAACTGGTGCATGGCCGTAAATGCTCAGTCGCAGGCTTATTAGAAACCTGTTCTCACTGTGCCCAGTGAGATAGATTGCCAGTGCCAGCCAGTAACGGTGTAAGCAGGCTATAATGGCAACAATATGAGCCCAACTCACAGCGCTCCTAAGTTCTTTTACGGTAGATGGTTTCGCGAACTCGTTAACAGCATGGAGATTTTCAGTCCCAGAAAGAATTCCATTTTCTGAGACGACGTGACCCTGTAGTGAGCCGGCGTGCCTCGATATAAAATTTATTCAGGTTAAGTATAAAGCAGGTGTTTGTAAGGCATTCGAGAACCGTGAGTAGAAGATTTAGATGCGTGTAGAAATTAGAGTAGAACACGACAACAGCATCCCGATAACACAGATGTATCTTCCATTCCACGCCACGTAAGCGTCTATCCATCATTCGCTCAAACTCCGCCGGCGCATTGCAAAGTCCGAATTCCAAAACTGTAAATTCATGCAAGCCACTAGGAGCGTCAAACGCTGCCTTTGGGCGATAAGAATCTATGATTAGGAATACCCGATAGCTCGAGTGCGAGTACACGGAAGAAAAGAAATAAGTACTTTGAGCCTACTCGAGGGCGTTGTCTATTTGGAGAAGAGGATACACGTCACCGCCATACACGAGTGCAAAAATTCGTACACGTTCAACAAACACTTCAATCAAAGGGCGCATCAAAGTGCGTTCCGATATCCCGATTGATGATGCATCCACAGCACGTCTAATTTATGACATCGATGTCAGCATTACCAACGCCAACTTGCCCATCCTCGTCAAACCAGCGAGTGAGGATGTTGTCATCACGCGTGTGAGTCGCCTTGGAACTTCGCGCTGCGTCAAAGTGATTTCCAAAGGAGACTGCCTACCATCTCTCGTCAAAGTTGGTCACTTCCGACACCCTGTTCGGCCCTTCGTACAAAAGCGTATTCAATGTCATCAGTGCTTTAGGCTTGGACATGTCAAGGGGGTCTGTGCAAACTCGTTACTGTGTCCCTGGTGTGCTGTACCTCACACGGAGGGCACGTGCCGGGCTACTGTCCTAAAGCGCGGCACTGTAATGGTTGCCATGCTGCCTCGTCTAGGGACTGCCCTCGCATCAAGAAAGAGGTCGCTTTTCTCAAGCAAATGGTTCGAGACTATTCGACTCACAAGAAGGCTGCTGAAACGATCCGGCGTCGGCGTCACCGCATCTCCTCAAAAAAGGCAGCTGCACGAAAGGAGAGGGATCCTTCCTGTTAGCGCCGACATTCTCTAATCAGGCCAAACAGGGGCTGCACAGCACAAGAAAGCCAGATGAAAACAATCTTTCTCGGGAAGAATCAGCAACTTCCGACAGAACCACAGATTTTCAAGGCCGCTCGGGAGCCTACTGTTGCCGCTGATGACACGCCCGAAGCAGATCGATAAGTCATTTTGATGCTGCGTCCCCTCATAGATGCCATTCCAGTGATCCTGTCGAACCTTGGAACAACGTCTGCTCGAATCGCACTGAAAGTACTGGACGCCTTAAGCCCAGTGCTTGAGTCTCTCGAATAGAGACATGGCCAACCATCGCCCATCCTTTCCAGAAGAAGTCAAGGCACAGTCAATAATGCAGTGGAACACAAGAGGACCATTTCAGACTTTCGTCAGTATATATATATATATATATTATAGTTTGTTCCCAATAATTGTCATATGTGAGCGTAACGTGTCAAAACCAGTCAGATTATCGGGATACGAAGCTGTTATGTCCGCAACAACTGAGGCATGCAGCAAAGTCATCATTTTTATTCGTCGAGAACTGACCTATGTTTGCCAGCCGATTCCGCCTGATGATAAGAAGCAATATGTTTGCCTCACAATTAAAAAGGGCAAACTTATGTTTCCACTTTTAGGCGTTTATATATCGCCTTCAAGTAATTTTGATCCCAAAAGATTAACGAGCATCTTGTCGGCGTGCCGGGCTCCATATCTCATTATCGGAGATTTTAATGCGCACCATATGGCATGGGGAAGCACAAGGACAAATGCAAAAGGGCAAAGACTTGCAAGCTTCGCATGTAACCACGGCTTTTCACTCCTGAATGACGGCAGCCCAACGTTTATACGAGGTGTGAATTATGGCAGCTGTCTTGAGTGAGTGAGTGAAAAACTTTATCAGCTCTAGATTCACTGGTCTTCTGCGGTCTTGAACTATCTTTCGTCTCCAGCTCTTTCACAAGATGTGTTAAATGGTTTTCGGATACCGAGACACACCGAAGTGATCACATTCCCATGTACCTTGTCATCAAAGGGATGTCCAGGTCCTTCCCACGGAACACCATCCGATTGACTGGCTCGACTAATTTTACTTCCACCATGGAAGATGCTTGTCGGGAGGGCTTGTCCTCTCGATTAGAGGAAACAATCAAGTCTGCAGTGCGAGACGCCTTAGTATTTACTAAGGTAATTGGAAATAGAATCAGGAACACCTTAGACTTCTGTCAACCAAAGGACCAGGCAGGATACCGTAAAGGCTACTCAACAATAGACCATATTCACACTATCAATCAAGTGATAGAGAAATGCGCAGAATATAACCAACCCTTATATATAGCTTTCATTGATTACGAGAAAGCGTTTGATTCAGTCGAAACCTCAGCAGTCATGGAGGCATTACGGAATCAGGGTGTAGATGAGCCATATGTAAAATACTGGAAGGTATCTATAGCGGCTCCACAGCCACCGTAGTCCTCCATAAAGCAAGCAACAAAATCCCAATAAAGAAAGGCGTCAGGCAGGGAGATACGATATCTCCAATGCCATTGACAGCGTGTTTACAGGAGGTATTCAGAGACCTGGATTGGGAAGAATTGGGGATAAAAGTTAATGGAGAATACCTTATAAATTGCGATTCGCTGATGATATTGCCTTGCTTAGTAACTCAGGGGACCAATTGCAATGCATGCTCACTGACCTGGAGAGGCAAAGCAGAAGAGTGGGTCTAAAAATTAATCTGCAGAAAACTAAAATAATGCTTAACAGTCTCGGGAGAGAACAGCAATTTACAATAGGCAGCGAGGCACTGGAAGTCGTAAGGGAATACATCTACTTAGGGTCGGTAGTGACGGCGGATCCGGATCATGAGACGCAAATAATCAGAAGAATAAGAATGGGCTGGGGTGCGTTTGGCAGGCATTCCCAAATCATGAACAGCAGGTTGCCATTATCCCTCAAGAGAAAAGTATATAATAGCTGTGTCTTACCAGTACTCACCTACGGGGCAGAAACCTGGAGGCTTACTAAAAGGGTTCTACTCAAATTGAGGACGACACAACGAGCTATGGAAAGAAGAATGATAGGTGTAACGTTAAGGGATAAGAAAAGAGCAGATTGGGTGAGGGAACAAACGCGAGTTAATGACATCTTAGTTGAAATCAAGAAAAAGAAATGGGCATGGGCAGGACATGTAATGAGGAGGGAAGATAACCGATGGTCATTAAGGGTTACGGACTGGATCCCAAGGGAAGGGAAGCGTAGTAGGGGGCGGCAGAAAGTTAGGTGGGCGGATGAGATTAAGAAGTTTGCAGGGACGGCATGGCCACAATTAGTACATGACCGGGGTGGTTGGAGAAGTATGGGAGATGCCTTTGCCCTGCAGTGGGCGTAACCAGGCTGATGATGATGACGATGATGACGAGACGCCATGCGCACGGTATCGGTTTCGTCGAAGCACACGGAACTTGATATAGAGTTGGAGCGTCTTCGTGCGCTCCGTCGTCGTGCGGAGCAGCGTTACTGGCGTACAAAATCCGTCGAAGACCTTAGGACAGCCAGACGACTACAAAAGAAAATTCAACATCGCATGCATAGGTTGTATCTCGACGTTGGACAATGTTTTGCGAGTCACTAGAGCCCCGAAAGCCACTTTCCCACATCTGGAGAACCATAAGTGGTCTGCGTTCCCCCCCTGAACAACGCTTCCCATTCAAAGCACTGGCGCTCTTCCAGAGGCGACTGGATGCTGATGTTGCCGAAGAGTTTTATGCGAAGCATATTACTAGGGCTCAACCCAGCTCCCCAGGCGCGCCGGTGTCGCCTTCAATACCACGTGACACCGTGAAGTCACGACAGAGGAGAAACGGGGCTTTTTGCAAGCATCGCTGGCCAAGCAACCGGTCCAGGCTTTCCAGCCCCCAGTCACATCCCTGTTTCACGTGACGGCAGCATGGATCTCCCTTTCATAATGGAGGAACTAGAAGCGGCTCTTGCTCTATGCAGGCGTTCTTCATCCCCGGGACCAGATGGAATATCCTACAGCGCCTTGAACAACCTGAGTGATGCGCACGGAGAGAACTGTTACATCTGTACAACGTATCTTAGCAAGATGGCGTCATAGCCGAAGAATGGAAGACAAGCCGCTTGGTCCCTCTCCTGAAGCAAGGCAAGCCCCATTTAAACTCACCCCATACTGCCCAATAGCGCTCGCTAGCTGTGTGGGAAAGATAATGGAAAAGGTGATCCTTGGCCGCTTGGAGTGGTACCTGGAACGCTACAACCTGTTACCAAATTGCATGGCTGGTTTTCGCCGAGATCGCTCATCAGTAGACAGTGTTGTTGATCTCGCTACGTATGTCCAGCATCAAAAGTCACGCAAAAGATTATCAAAAGGCGGTGTAGGCGCAAAAGGCGCTGTACTAAGCCCTACCCTATTTAACCTCACACTCACTGGTCTCGTTATCATCTGCCAGCAGCGATCAAGATATCAATGTAATAATAATAATATTTGGAGTTTTACGTGCCAAAACCACTTTGATTATGAGGCTCACCGTAGTGGACGACTCCGGAAATTTTGACCACCTGGGGTTCTTTAACGTGCACCTAAATCTAAGCACACGGGTGTTTTCGCATTTCGCCCCCATCGAAATGCGGCCGCCGTGGCCGGGATTCGATCGCGCGACCTCGTGCTCAGCAGCCCAACAGCATAGCCACTGAGCAACCACGGCGGGTGATATCAATGTAGGTAGACGACATATGTATATGGACTTCAGGGGTGACACGTCCTCAGATGCGTGCAAGACTTCAAATAGCTGCTACTCTGACAGCCTCCGCAACCAAGGTCTTGAAATTTCGTCAGAAAAATTTGCACTGATGGCTTTCCCTCGCAAACCAATGGCACCCTACGCCATCTCAATAAATGGCCAGATTATTTCTTACGAGAAGACTCACAAATTTTTTGGAAAGATCATTGAAAGAGATCTCTCATGCAGCCCACACGTGACCTACTTGAAATAGCGTCTGACAGGAATTCCACACCTGTCAGACGCCCAAGTTTCTGTGCGGAAATACTTGGGGAACGTCAGTGCATGCCATGTTGGAATTGTACAGGGCTCTTTTTATGGGTATTCTTGAGATACAGTTTGCCCGTACTGACCAACACTTGCCAGACAAATGTTCGCGCTCTACAGGCTATTCAAGCTCGGGCTCTCAGGGTTTGTCTTGGTTTGCCAAAATGCACATCGACAGCAGCGACTATTGCAATCACCCGGCACCAACCCATACAAACACACATTGTGGTGGAAGTGTTGAGAGGACACATTAGGCGCGTTGCCCGTGCCCGTTCCCACCATCTGACAACACTACCGTAAGAAAGGCCGCAGGCATCATTTTGTACAATGCTTTCGGATCATTACACCTGCCTTCCATCAGGCTTCACCCCCACAACTAAGCCATCGATTCCTCCATAGTGTTTGGCTCGACCTACAGTGCACCTCACCATACCAGGAACCAGAAAAAAAATCTGAGCTGTCATCACCTGCTCTTAAACAACTAACTCTGCTCGTTTTGCACGAGAGGTACGAGGAACACGTACATACTTATACTGATGGATTGGCAACTCTCCAGTGTTCCACTTGAGCCGTAGTTTCCCCAGCGAAAGCCACCACCATCAGTTTCAAGACATGCCACACAACTACACCGATGGCTGCGGAGCTTGCAGCTGCTCGGGCTGCACTTCGTCTCGTCAGCCAAGAACAACCTCGAAGATGGTCAATATTCAGTGACTCGAAGGCAGCACTGCAGTCTTTGCTATCAGCCCTGCGGCATGGACCACACGAACAACTGGTATACGAGATGACAGAACTAATCCATGCCTTGACTCAGAAAGGACACCACGTGATATTTCAGTGGCGTCCAAGTCACTGCGGCGTCATAGGAATCGAACACACCGATAACGCTGCTCGGTCGGCTCTTCAAGGCGACGAAGAGGAGCCGATAGCATTATCAAGGACAGATGCCGCAAGAAAATTTCGAATGCTCAGCCGAGATATGACGTTCTCCTTGTGGAATGCAGGAAGTTTTCAAAACAACCGGTTCCATAACCTAGACTCTTCTCTACGCCTTTGCATTCCAGCTGGACTCTACCGTCGCGAAGCTACCCTGCTTTGTCGAATAGGGCTAGGGGTGGTGTTCGCCAAGTCTTTTGCTTTCCATATCGCATGGGCCGACGACGCCTCTTGTGATAACTGTGGTAACGAGGAGACTCTTCAGCACCTTCTCTGTGACTGTCCTCGCTATAATTTACAGAGACGATCACTCGCAAACGCGATAGGGCGCATTGACCGAAGACCTCTAACAGAGGAAATTATATTAAAATGCCGCCATCACAAGCCGTCGCAGCAGAGGGCGACGAGAGCATTGTTGCAGTATTTAAGGGCTACAGAATTGGGAAAGCGCCCGTACCCTGAACAGATGTTCATAGTGCTGCAAGTGCTACTGTGCTGTGCGGTGACAGTGTGCGGCGAAAGTGACCAAGTGTGATTGTATGTCTGTGCTCCTTTCTTTCTTTATCTCTACTTTGTTATCACTTCACTTCCCCTTTACCCCAGCGTAGGGTAGCGAACCGGATCTTCCCCTCTGGTTAACCTCCCTGCCTTTCCCCTTTCCTCTATCTCTCTCTCTTTGTCCCGACAACCGCAGCTTTCTTTCAGTTGCGTGGAAGTGAGCACGATACTGTTGCAAGAAACCAATCGGGCCGCGCCGCTCGGAAAAAGGGTTTTGTGCTTGAATTTCCGTGTAACAGAATTATGCTTGCTCGTATATTCGAATTAAACTTTGACGCTAGCATAGGTACGTGTACTTTGTGTTTAAGTCGTAGGTTACGATTTTTCTGAGGTATTTTACTTGAACGGCCTGCGTTGTGGTGATTCGGAATGCTTGTTCGCCAAGAAACGCTTGAGGCCGACATCGGATTTTCTGCGGCACGGCCCCCTTAAGCGGAAGCTTTAGCTCGGTCCAAACTCTGATGCGGCCTATTCAAACACATGAAAAACGCAAGAACGTTTTTCTGACATTACACCTGGACCAATTTTAATGAAATTTGTTGCTTTTGAGAGAGAATTGTAAATGCTAGTGACTGTTGGAAGCCGAATTTGGATTTAGGGCTTGAATTTTCTTAAAATAATTTTCAAAAATTCGAAAGGGAGAAAGAAATAGAAGGACGAAGTTTACTAATTCATAATTCTGCATCAAGAACAGATGTCGCGATTCTGCAAACGGAATCCGTTAGATCATTCAAAGTGGACAAATTAAATATGTCGTTTTACATCTTACGTGAATTTATTACGTTGGTTGCAAGGTTCTGCAAAAGCTGTATTTCCATATTACTAAATTTTTATATTCATGTGTAACATATCAATTTTGTCCGCTTTAGATGTATTATTAGATGAAATTCACAGAATCGTATGATCCTTTTTCGTTGTTGAGTTACAGGGTTGTAAACTTCATAGTTTTGTTTTTCGAAAATTTTCAATTTTTCCAATTGTTAATAAAAAATTGACAATTCTATTGACAACTGACAATTGTCAATTCAAAAACAACAGTCACTGGATTTTAAGTTTTTGTTTTAAATGCAACAAACCTCGTCAAAGCTGGTGCAGTGGCTGCTGAGAAAAATGAATTCTCCTTTTACACGTATTTAGATAGGAGCACCCGAGCTAAAGCTTCCTCATAACGCTATCAGATTAGGACAATAGTATCGACGCTAACAGCTCGCATTCTGCGCTCGTGTCGCATATCGCTCACCGTGCACAGTGCTGCTTGCTTCTCTCTTGTTGACGACAGAGATAACAACATGAATAATAATGAGAATAACATACACGTATATATGTCCACTTCAGAACAAAGATCTCTCCCAGACACATCTAATTACCGCTGTACGCATACACGGTAGATATTCTTAGGTCATAAATGGCAGCACGACGACATACTGTTGCCTTATTCAACTAAGTGTGCGTAATGAGTTGCTGGAACCTTGTAAAAGCGGCGGCTACTCTTGTAACCAATAAAGAGTTGAACACTCTAGACCACTTGAAAACGAGTTCGCTTGGGTAGTTCAGAAGTCGTGACACAGAAACTGCTACTAGGACGATGCATTTGTAGGTTCGAAGAGAAGCCACAGATATCAGAGTTTCTTTTCCCTCAAGTTACCTGAGCAAGGACTTCCATATAGTTGAAGGACTACGTAGAAACTTTGGCAACGTACCAATGAAATCAAAGTAAATATCTTGTGCCTGCCTCCCTACATTCTTCCGACAGAATTTTTTTTCTCGTGCTAGAACGCAAGCTAAATACAATCTCCGGGTCATTCGTTGCGCATGGGGGGGGGGGGGGGGAGGATTATATATCTGGTTTTTGAAAATAAAGGGTAGTTGCGATTGCAGCATATCTTTTGTCAGCCTATTCTGCTTCTTTTTGTCGCGTTTCTGAGGACTGCTACACATATGACGATTTTTTTTGCATCTGCACTGAGATTTCATGAAGTAGGAAACTGTAAACAGTGTTGTAGCGGGCGGAGAGGGAGGGATAAACCATGGCACACACTACTCTACAAAAAATTAAGGAAGAAAGAAGACAAGGATAATGCATTTGTAAGTTCGAGAATGCCGCAGACATCAGAGTTTCTTGTCCCTCATGTGAACTGCACAAAAACTTCTATATAATGAAAGAACAGAGTAGAATCTTTGGCAACGTACTATTGCAACCAAAGTAAGTATATTGAGCCTGCCTCCATACGTTCTTTCGAGAGAATTTTTTTTCTTTCAGAGTGAAACACCCTTAGAGACGTCGTAAAGGTAACACCACCGTCTCTGCAGACCTTGTCAAAGTAAGGAACTTGCCTCTCAATATATCACAAGCAAGCAGCTGGGGAAGTTAATAGCAAGACGTGTACATCGTTGACAACAGCTTTACTCTGAGCAGTCTTGATGTGCGAATAACGTAACTACAGATAAAAAAAAAATTGAAGGGAGCCAGAGCAGGCAAGCCCGTCAGAGCTTCAGCGCTCCAATTATTACGACAGGGAGGATATTGCTTTGTTTTTGCGCTTCATTCGCAAACTTTTCGGTCGCACGCCTCATCTTTTTACGCGCTGTAACTAGGAAACAAGGCAGCGTTGCTTTGTCTTCAGCGCACATTTAGCGCGCGAGCTCATGAGCTTCAGGGTCTCTGAGAAAGAAGTGTCGAGCCGTACTAAGAGGCAAAAATTACTGTAATTTCGCTTGCATAGTTTCTTCTGCGCCCTTGTTCAGTCACTTGGGCTTTTGAAATGCTAGAAACAGTAGGAAGACTTTGCCCGAGACTGAAACAATTCAAAGGTCATGATATGCTGTCGACATGCGAAAAAGAAAGCTCTCGCAGAGCGAGGATGGGGAAAAGTAATTGAGTGGGCGATGTGTTCACGTGTTCTGGTTACCTTTGTATCCAAATGCTTCACCAAGGCTTAGCTGATTTGTGAACCGTGCATGCCTTTCACAGTTTGTATCTCCCGAATTCACGTCGCTATGCTTAGCCCTGTTTTTTTTTGTTTACTACAGATGAGGAGCCTGCGACTCACGTGTACTAATGATGCAATAAGGACATTTGGCCACATCGGAGCGGCGCAGGCGCATTTCTTTATCCGCGCTTTTAGTAAACTGATTGTTGGAAGTTTAACCGATGTTGTAGAACGGGTTGTGCGAGTGATTAATAGGTTTTCTCTAGAAAAGCAGGCGTTGCGGTTCGCCATGTGCATACAGTGGTGAAAGTGAATTTCCACGGCGTCTGTATGTTTCTGGGTAGCTTCAAACGAAATGAGGGAGCCTCGGTGTTGTTATAGAGCGTTTCAAAAAGATCGCGTGCAGAATATCTGTAGTGAAATAGTGACAAGTCATGCAGCAGCTCATCATGCCTCATCACGCCACATAGCGCCTCATCACGTACGTATGTCCCCCCCATTGTACTTTTACTTCTGAATATCTTGTATTTCCTTCTGAGTTTTATACGTGCTCGTGGCATTTCTAAGAGTGCGAAGGATTTCATGGCATTATCACGTAGCTCAAGGAAAACACAGTGGAATTTTTTCTCAGATGCCTCTGCATCAAAAAGCGCCCTATTTATGGCAAAGAAGAGAAATACATCTATAGTAAGGGTCGTAAGAAAGTGTTGTACAAATCTTTTCATTTTAGGGTAGGGTGGCTCCTGAAAAGCACTGCCGAATTGCCACTTGCAGAAAGCTTTATTTTTGAGCAGCAACATCGGAAATGAACAGGACGTAACACAGGGAGGACGGTCGACACTGACCAAACAACAAGTGTCCACGCAGTCAAGCAGCACAATGTAGCGAACCAACCAACCAACCGGCCAGAAGAACAGAAAAGACGAGACAGGAGCCTGTGTGAAAGTATTTGAACAAAATTACTCTAATTTGAGGAATATTTCCTTCCGAATTGAAGTGGATGTGTGGGTAACGCCTGTGCCGTCACTTTTTGGGAATTAGAACGCTTTGCTCAGAGGTCCTGTGTTCTCGTCATGGTATTTTTACACCTTCGTTCAATCATTATAAAGAACCGGGCTCACAGCAACATTCAAAGCAATGCATTGACAGGTAGCCACCTACTGCTTGCTTACTGGTTTTTTTAGTGTTCGCTCATGTGATTGTTCACTGAACACCCTGTTACTCTGTCATAAGGACCCCCACAATAAAGAAAGATTATTTCAACAACGTTATAGCAGCGCGCAACTAACTAACCACTGCATATGCTCTATTTTTTTTTGCATCTACTTTTAGTCTCGGTCTCTAGATTGACTTTTTGGCAAAGGCTACCAAGTTTGCTTGCGGAAGTGTACAGCAATTTCACACGTGCACTGTTAACAACGTTACTTAGGTTTGGCGATATGTTGTGCTCGTACCTAATTGCCGCAACACCATGCGACTAGCGGCTCCCAGGTGGAGCGGCCACAAGATTCGTGCGTTCCAATTTTGATAGAAGGCACTCCGTGGTGCTCGTCAACAGATTTAAGGGGAAGCTTGCAAGTTCTAGATTTCCGCTTTAGGATACGAAGCTCGCTGCCTGGTGATCCCACGGCATGCTAAAGGCCACTTTCATACGTGCTATTTGCGTTATGCTGAATACTATATTTTAGTGAGTAGATCCATACGGATGAAGGCTTTTGCTAGACTGCGGGCCGTACCACCAACATAAGTTGTTATCTGAGAAAAGGAGATTCAAAGGTGAAAACAGTAGCCTGTTATCGGATGGATAAGCTTGTCTTTCTTCTTTAGTAGTACAAGTTATTTGTTAGTTATTATTTGCTGACTATAGAGTTGTAACCCTGGATGTGAATTACTCGTTGAGGTGGTCATTAGCTCTACGAGAATGATTTTTAAATTTTAATAATCAAAATAGCTATACCAACGGCCTTTTTAATTACCTTAATTGCAAGGTAATTAATCGCAAATCGAAAAGCTCCGCGTGAAGCAACATTGCTATCATATCAAAAGCTCATCCGACCGATTTTCGAGTATGGTTGCCACATCTGGAGCCCTTATAAAGTATGTGGCATTGACATCCTCGAATAAATTCAGAAGAAAGCAATCGGTTTCATATGCTATCGTCATGACTGGAGCTTCTTACCCTCACCTCACCTTGGTGCACTAGTTGTACAGCCTCTGTCCGTGCGGCGTGATCATGAATGCATTAAATTGTTGTATAATCTGATTAACATCCCATGCTACTCATCAAAGAAGAACTACCTCTCTGCCGATAAATTGAAGCCTACTAGGAATAGCCACAGACTTAACCTTGCACGATTTCGAAAGTGTACTAACCTATTGAAGTATAGTTTCTTTCCTCGTACAATTGAAAAATTGAACTTACTGCCAGGTGAAACTAGGTAACTGTTTTTACAGTAATTTTTAGAGGAATGAGTTGAATGTCTGCTGAGTGAACAGTGAACATTATAACACCGTCCCAACCGATCATCGGCTCAGAAGGCGCTTAAGGCGCCTTTGTGCTTTCTGAGAACGTCTGCCTTGTGCGAGCGCCTTTGAATCTGCAGTGGTGTCCATGCAGGTCTCTCTACCCCCATCTCTCCCTTCTTTCTACTCCCTTACTTCCTTCTCCCAGCGCAGGGTAGCCAACCAGACTCTTCACTGGTTAACACCCCTGCCTTCCCTTTATCTCTCTTTCGTTATTGTATAAGTTAACTTGATTCTTGCTGTGTTTATTATTACTCGTTGTATTTGAAATTACAATTATTCCTACGATGTTGAAGTTGAGTTGTGTAGAAAGACGTGCTGTTGCTACATGCAATGTACAAACCCACTCCCACGATAGACCATTAGGGTTGCAGTATGTCTCTCTCTCTCTCTCGCTCTCTCTACACACACACATATATATATATATATATATATATATATATATATATATATATATATATATATATATATATATATAGACCGCTTTTGTCGACCGGATGCCCAAGTACTAACCTATAGGTTTCCCCGAAACAACACTTCTTGGAATTTAGGATCAAGCGCGCTTGTTTGACACAATCCAGAACAAGAATGAGACGGCTGTTATGCTCACTCAATGTGCTGCCAAAAATCACCACATCATCGAGGTAGCACAAACAAATTTCCCATTTAAGTCCTCGGAGGATAGTATCCATGAATCGTTCGAATGTTGCTGGCGCGTTACAAAGGCCGAACGGCGGAACGTTAAATTCATAAAGACCGTCTGGTGTCACGAAGGCCGTTTTCTGCTTATCGTCTGGGTGCATGGGTATCTGCCAATACCTTGATCGCAAATCCAGTGATAAAAAGTAGGCAGCGGAATGTAAACAATCGATGACATCATCAATTCTAGGAGGCGCATACACATCCTTCTCGGTGACCGCATTCAGTTTGCTGTAATCAACGCAAAACCGCCATGATCCATCCTTCATCTTTACTAAGATTACTGGTGCTGCCCACGGACTGCCAGCGACTCTTGAACAACACTTTTCCTCAGCATGTCTTTCACCTGTTCAGCAATAACTGTCCTCTCTGTTGAAGAAACGCGGTAAGGCTTTTGCCGAATGGGGTGCGCAGATCCGGTGTCAATTCTATGGCGAGCACGAGAACGCGTGAGTGAAGCCTCCTTGTCGCCTTCTGTGAAATCGAACACAGAAAGATGTGGCCACAAAACTTGTGCGAGAGCATGGCGCTCGTGTGAGGGCAGCGCCTTGTTGATCATCCAGAGGATCTGCTCTTCAGAAGTGCTTTGGTAAGGATCGCTAGTATGAGACTGCTCCTCCTCGCTTAGAACTGCAATCGAACTGTAAGTAATCCCGTCAAATTGAGCTAGCTTCATATCAAGCGGGAGAACAGCAGGGACGCAAGAACAATTGAAAGCTCACAAATTTGAGGCGCCATTGACTACTCTCACGACAGAGCGTGGTACAAGTACATCTTTCTTTGCGCAGCTCGACGTAAGATGTCATAAACATTTCTCTTGAGGGATAATGACAACCTGCTGTTCATGATCTGAGAATGCCTGCCAAACGCACCCCAGCCCATTCTTATTCTTCTGATTATTTCAATCTCGTGATCCGGATCGGCGGTCACTACCTGTCCTAAGTAGATGTATTCCCTTGCCACTTCCAGTGCATCACTACCTATCGTAAACTGCTGTTCTCTTCCGAGACTGTTAAACATTACTTTAGTTTTCTTCAGATTAATTTTTTGACACACCCTTCGGCTTTGCCTCTCCAGGTCAGTGAGCACGCATTGCAGTTGGCCCCCTGAGTTACTAAGCAAGGCAATATCATCAGCGAAACGCAAGTTACTAAGGCGTTCTCCATTAACTCTTATCCCCGATTCTTCCCAATCCAGGTCTCAGAATATCTCCTTTAAACACGCTGTGAATAGCATTGGTGAAATCTTATCTCCCTGCCTGGCGCCTTTCTTTATAGGGATTTCGTTTGCTTTCATTATGGAGGACTACGGTGGCTGTGGAGCCGCTCTAGATATATTTCAGTATTTTTACATAGGGCTTGTCTACACCCTGATTCCGCAATGCCTCCGTGACTGCTAAGGTTTCGACTGAATCAAACGCTTTCTCGCAATCAATGAAAGCTATATATATAGGTTGGTTATATTCCGCACATTTTCCTATCACCTGATTCATAGTGTGAATATTGTCTGTTGTTGAGTAGCCTTTACGGAATCCTGCCTGGTCCTTTCGTTGACGGAAGTCTAAGGTGTTCCTGATTCTATTAGCAATTAGCTTAGTAAACACTTTGTAGGCAACGGACAGTAAGCGGATTGGTCTATAATTTTTCAAGTCTTTGGCGTCCCCTTTCTTATGGATTAGGATTATGTTAGTGTTTTTCCAAGATTCCGGTACGCTCGAAGTCATGAGGCATTGCGTATACAGGGTGGCCAGTTTCTCTAGAACAATCAGCCCATCATCCTTCAATAAATCTGCAGCGCTGGCGTAGAGGTAGAACACCCGCCTCGCCTGCCAGAGGTCCGTGGTTCGATTTCCGGTGCCGCGCAATTTTCCACCGGATTAAAAGAAAAAAAATCCGCGTGTTGATGAAATTGCATAAAGAGGCCTGGAGTGTGGCCTGATCCCGGTGACCAGAACCGGCAACGCACTCCATCGCCAGAGCAGGATTGGCCAGCCTGGTGCAGAATTCAGCCACAACCTCCTATATGAACACAACAATCAAAGCAATATATATATATATATATATATATATATATATATATATATATATATATATATATATATATATACGGGGTGTCCCACGTCACTTGTGTCAAGAATTTTAACATGACAGGCGTGTCAGACACGAATTGAACCAAACATACTATTCCCAATAGCCTATATTAACTCAGGCAATTTTTGTGTTTTTCCTCATAACTCACTAATTACTTAAGTTTGATTGTAAAAATTTTTAATTTCCGACTGAGGATCCCAAGTGCCATGCGTATGATTATACAGCACCTTCAGAAACCACGGATGGAGTTGTTTCCTGTAGAATGCGTCTGACGTAGTCCTTTTTTTCCGGGTTGCAAAGAAAGCTCGTGAAATATGAAAGAGGTTCTTAAGCGTCCATTCTGTGAACATTGCAGCGCCGCTATTTTGTAGCGATGCCTTATTCTATGCTATTCTTATCATACACCACACACGGCCGCCCGATCCCGTTGATAATGTGGGCAGACGGTCGCTCTGACCACTGGCTAAGCGCGAAAAGTCTGAAAAAGAATAGAATCGGAAAAGGCATCGCCGCAAAATACCGGCCCAGGCTGCCGTCGGATGACGGTCCGAATGCATGCTGCTGGCCAAGCGCTGCCGAGGAGATAAAAAACGCCCTGCCGCTTCCCCGTCACCCGTCACGATGCAGCCGACGAATCGGTGGGCACCGAAGCCAACAGCTCCACGCGTCGCGACATCACCAAGCCCACGTGTAACCGGCACATCGTCGAGGACGTGTGAGTAAGCAGATAGCCTGGACCTGGTAGTACGATGTGTCATTTTACCTTATCGCTGTTACTCAGTTGTCGTTCAGCCCGAGAGGCGCCTACTCTATTGAAATTTCATTAATGTCGTCAGCGATTCTGCATCGAAAGGCTCCTATCTATTGATATTGTGGGCACAACTTGTGCCGCGAGTTACGGGATGGCATGGAAATAGGCAGCGTGGTCATACGCAAAATATTTCGCTCACCTATCAGCCCTTTATACAAAGCATCAAACATGACCGAAGGCATCTTATGTGTATATTTTTTGCAGTGTAATAATACCTTAATGCTGTGCACCTTTATCAGTGTGTACTTAGCTACACAGCGTAATCAGTCACTATATAAACGAAGCACATTGAATCGGCCTTGTCAATCTATAGTCGATAAACTCCTCTTTCGGTGCTGCGGTTGATTATTATCATTAGAGTAAAATGCAGATTTGGAGCTTATAATCTGGAGAATTCCGTGCCACTTACGAAAAAAAAACTTTTCCTGGGCGTTCATGTAGAGAATTTGCATAAGTAACAACGCAAGTCACTGGTACGATATTATGGTACGATGGAGACCCATTGGTTAGCAACGTAATAAAAAGCAACGACTCCTGTTAGGAATTCATCTAGTGCAGCGTATGCACCGACCTGTCAGTGTCGGCTTCGTCGCCCGCGAAGCGCTGACACCAGTCTGACACGGCACTTTATTTCCGCTGCTTTTTCCTGCCATTTGCCCCAGCTTGAAAGCCATTAAAGCAGCACCTGCCGGCTTAAATTCATAAGCGCTGAGTCATCATATATCTAGCGCTCTTGCTTCTTACAGAGATTTTATGCAGTTCCGCAGGGAATTGTGCATATTTATCTTCGCATGGTGCATTTTAGCCGGAAATGCCACATCTGCAGGAAATTAAAAAAGAAAAACTACGCGAGAAAACCACTATAATTTGAACGCAGAGTTTCAGTAGCCTTCTATGAGGGCACTCTATTTAAAGGCTTCGACACGAGTTTAATTATTCATTCACGGACAGATAAATTTTTAGTTCCGCGTTGTGTTTCTTTCCCTATTTAGGCAGTGACGGTTCTGTTTAGTATATGAATGGAGGAGCTGCACATTGACGGCCTGCTGACAAACGTGCCAAAGCAGACAAACGACTCATGGATAAAGTAGCGTTTACTGCGCTTTCACTATAGGTTTTCAAAGCGAAGATTTCCTTGCCTCTTTCTTCTACTTTCTACAGCTACTGCTGCTGCTTCTGTCTTGAGAATCGCGTGCAGGGTAGTACACGGCGTGTATATATATGGCAGGACGCGGCAGGAAAAAGAATAAAAGTGATAAACTAGTTAGGCCTTTCTATCACTTCACCACAATACCCTCTGTAGCTCCCTGGGCGTCGCCACAATACCCTTTTGACTGCTGAAATTATAGGTCAGCCCTCCACAAAGGCATTAGAAGCTGAGGAGGAGACCAGAGGAGAAATGTGTAGAATTGTAGAGAGGAGTTAAAGAGAGAAGGCGGGTAGAAGAGAGGCAGTGACGAAGCGAGGGAATTACAGCCTTGCCATTTTTTGGTCGTGATATCTCGCATGCATGGTGGCAGCAAGTGGTAGGGAAAAGGCGAAGTAAGAATCGATGGAAACGCTACTATACACGGCAGCAGTTGTGGCCAAACTGCGTGAATTTCAATTCAAGGTACGGCACAGTGCGTTCCTGCTATTGCTGAAAAATAAACGCCATGGTTAGTTCTCAAGGGGACAGCTGACGTTGAGCGTGCAGACAGAACCCCATATTAAACCACCGCAACGTCCAGATGACAGTATACGCAAGGCGCAGCCCACCACATCCCCACTTCTCTACCCGCCACGGTAACTTAGTAGCTATGGCGTTGTTCGAGGTCGCGGGAACAATCCCAACCGCGGCAACTGCATTTCAACAAGGGCGAAATGCGGAAACGCTTGTGTACTTAAATAAGGTGCAAAATGAAATCTGGATTACCACACTGTACCACGTACCTCATAGTCAGATTGGGAGTTTAGTGCGTAATGCCCCAGAATTTAAACAGAACTGTGTGCGCTCTGCTTTTGACGTTTCGTCCACGTTGAAGGGGGATATGCTTGAAGGTCAGTTTACTGGCTGCCGCTCCGATTCCTCACTCCAGAAGTTTGACGAGTTTCCGCCCTCATTAGGCGAGATTAAAGAAAGCTAAATTATGGGGTTTTACGTGCCAAAACCACTTTCTGAATATGAGGCACGCCGTAGTGGAGGACTCCGGAAATTTCGACCACCTGCGTTTCTTTAACGTGCGCCTAAACCTAAGTACACGGGTGTTTTCGTATTTAGCCCCCATTGAAATGCGGCCGCCGTGGCCGGGATTTGATCCCGCGACCTCGTGCTCTGCAGCAGCCCAAATCAAGCGAGATGTGTTCATGTTTACCTGTGCGCGTGTGACACCGTGCTGGTTAACGTATTTAAAACATGTTGGCGGGCTAGTTGGTTTGAATCCATAATAGAATGTGTAAGCGCGACTGAACAAGGACGTAGAAAGAAGCAGACACACAATGACAGCGCTGTCTCTTTGTGTCTGCTACTTTCTACGTCCTTGGTCAATCGCGTTTACACATCCTATCATAACTAATTTAGTTAGTAAGCGAATGTTTGCAAGTTTATACTGCCGATAAAACTACTATCCTTACTTCGTACAGCTATCTACTAATTTGCTATCGCAACCGGTGCTTCGCCTTTCGTGCGCAACTGCGAATTTGTTTTCTTCCCGCTAACACTTCTGCACGTGAAGATCGAGTAATTGTACATGACATAACTGGTCGTTGCCCAGCATTTAAAACAAAATGCTGCCGCAGTGCACCAAAATAGTTCGGTGTTCTTCTCAGTCAGTTGTGTCAATGATATGTGTTCTTCTACCTGTCTACTTAGCCGTGATGCCAGATGGTCTTCTTAAAATTTTACAATGCTGATATTTTTTTTCTGTGTTCAATAGAAAGAGCACCAAAGAAAGATAATGCATCGCGACTACTTGGCGGGTAGTCGTAGCCACAGCGCGCTCAAGCGCGTTGCGAAGGGACGATTTCCCTTGTGTTTCTCTCCTGGAAACCCCATTTAGCCGATAAGTTTACCAATGAAATGGCGACCGGTTCTCTTGCAAACAAGAAAAGTGAACACTAAATTGCGATATGAAGAAGCAATCTATGTGATTGCAACCATGAGCAACATAGAGCTATGGGTGATTCAGCCCTCGCACCCGAAAAATATAATCGCAACTTAGTAACTTGAATAGGTACGCAAGACATGCAAGAAACTGGAGTTCATTCTTATATTTGTTCCTTTATTTTGGAGAACATTATGTGCCCCAATCAGGCTCTGATTACGAGGCACGCCGTATTGAGCGACTGTAGGTATGCCGTATCATTGCGCCGGCTTTTCACGCAGAGTCGATGTGCTTTAATTTTTGCCTTGCAACCCCACTTTTTCTTCGGAGCGAAACGATTGAGGAAATACAGAATTAAATACATTGAAATGTTTGAAATCACTCAGACAAGCAAGCGTCCAATCTTTTACCAAGATTACGTGTACAGGACTCAGAAGCTTGGCTAAATTTTATTGGGAGACCCATCATATTCAGGCAAAAAAAAGGCCACTAGAGTAGCGAAGATACGGGTAAATCGCCGAGAAAGAAAGAGATGTGGATTCAACGCTCATTCAAGTATCAATCTCCAGCGTAAATTTCGTGAAGAGGGACATTAAATGCTGTTTATTTAAATGTGATAAAATTATGCAAAAACAGCTTCGCAAAGCAAAGGTAGTCTTGTAAACGGTTGAATGAATGAATGAATGAATGAATGAATGAATGAATGAATGAATGAATGAATGAATGAATGAATGAATGAATGAATGTGTAGTTTTTATTGGCGCAAGGGCCAGGTATGGCCAAAGAGCGCCATGCAAGTGTTAGTGATTTCGCAGTGGAGTTATGAATTCTGTGAAGTTGATGTGACGTGGCTGTAAAGGGGCCTAAAATATAGTCACTCTAAAGTGCGTAAAATGTACGTGGAATAAAATTATGGCGATGACTTATGAAGTGTACTATGAACAATAAGACGCATTTAAAAAGAATGATATGAGGTCTAAAAATATATCAGGTTATATAAGATATCCTAGAGCACTACTGCCTCCTAAGAGCCCTTCAAACACAAGGGCCTGGAGGCATGTGCCATTCAAAACAATTATCGCAGTGGCATCCTCTGGAGCGAGGATGCTCTACGAATTTAATGGACTTATAACGCGTAGAACTACATCCTTTAAGAAGTCGAGAACTGCCTTGGTGTTAAAAAGCGGTTCCTTACCAATAAACATAGCCGAGTGTAGAGGGATGTTATAACGGTATGCAAGTGGAAAATGTTTCTTTCTTTCAGGTTCGGCTTTCCGACACTCCAAGAGGACATGGAGGACGGTCAGCCTCTCAACGCATCTACCACAGGCTGGAGGTTCACTTCCAGTAAGTAGAAAATTATGGGTACCAAATGTGTGTCCTATTCTTAGACGACAGAATAGGACATCTGTTCGGCGTGATTTTCTTGCAGAAGGCCAGAACCATAATTGTGGCTTTATTACGTGCAGCTTATTATTTGTTTCCATGCCCCACGAGCGTTGCCAGTAGTTCCGCAGTTTCCTGCGCAAGAAGGACCTCAGATCTGTTACAGGGACTGCAGCGGTAGGATTAACAGAATACGATGCAATTGATGTGGCGATCTGGTCCGCCAGAACGTTACCTTCGATGCCCCTATGACCCGGCATCCAGCATATGATGACATGCTGGTTACATATAAACGCTTTACATAGGACGGAATATAGTTCATTGATTACTGGATTTTTGTGCTTAGAAAATGATATTAAGGACTTCACAGCACTTAGGGAGTCCGTATATATAACTGATTTCTGGAGTTTTGATTTCTTTATATGGTTTACAGTCGACAACAGTGCGTAGGCCTCAGCCGTAAAGATACTAGTTTCCGGATGCAGTACAGCGGATTCCGAGAAGGATGGACCGACAGCTGCATAGGACACCCCGTCGCGTGATTTCGATGCGTCTATGTAGAACTCCGTGCAGGAGTACTTGCACTGGAGTTCCAGGAAATGCATTCGGATTTCGATATCTGGGGCTTCCTTTGTAACGTGTAGGAAAGATATATCGCATTGTATCATTTGCCACTCCCAAGGAGGTAGCAGCTTAGCTGGAGGCATTAGGCGAAGTTTGAGGATTGGGACATCCATTTCAACACTAAGCTCCCTCACACGAAGTGAAAAGGGCTGTCTTACAGAGGAACGATTACAAAAGAGCGTATCATATGTCATATCATTAACGGTATTGAAACATGGATGTTGAGGATTGGAGTGGATTTTCAGGAAATATGTTTGGCTGATGTATGTTCTTTGAAGATGGAGTGACCACTCATTTGATTCTACATACAAACTTTCAATTGGACTTGTTCTGAAAGCGCCAGTGGCCAAGCGGATTCCTAAATGGTGAACCGGATCTAGCATCTTTAGCGCGCTCGGGGCTGCGGAATCATAAATCACGGCACCATAGTCCAATCGTGATCGAATGAGGCTTTTGTGAAGATTCATCAAACATTTTCTGTCGCTGCCCCATGTTGTATGGGATAAAATTTTCAGTAAGTTCATTGTTTTTAGGCATTTCACCTTGAGATACTTTATGTGTGGAATAAATGTTAGTTTAGAGTCAAGTATGATACCTGTGCTGATACCTACCTATATCATAGTATGATACCTATGAACTTGTGCTCTTTGTTCACAGGCCATATATTTCGATATTGGGATCTGCAACGAGCCCTCTCTTTCTTGTGAAAAGCACACAAGAGCTTTTGTTCGAATTCACTTTAAACCCGTTTTCGTCTGCCCACTTAGATATCTTGTTCAATCCCTGCTGTATTTGTCTTTCGCACACTGCAAGGTTACAGGATTTAAAACCTATTTGTATGTCATCTACGTAAACAGAATAGAAAATGGCTGGCGGTAATGCAGCGCGGAGCGTGTTCATCTTAATGACAAAGAGAGTGCAACTGAGTACGCCTCCCTGAGGTACACCAGTTTCCTGTGTGAATGTACGCGACAGTGCATTACCTATTTTCACCCTAAATGTACGGTTTTGTAGGTAGCTTTCGATAATGTTTAACATATTGCCGCGGATGCCCAGCGCCGACAGCTCGCGCAATATTCCGTGCCGCCAAGTTGTATCGTACGCCTTCTCCATGTCAAGAAATACGGATAGGAAGGATTGTTTATGTACGAAAGCATCGCGAATGTTTGATTCAATGCGCATGAGATGGTCGGTTGTAGATCGCCCTTCCCTGAAGCCACATTGAAGTGGGTCAAGCATATTGGTAGACTCTAGAAAATGTACGAGGCGGCGATTGATCATTTCTTCAAAAAGCTTGCAAAGACAGCTCGTAAGCGCTATAGGACGGTAGCTGGTCAGCAGTGATGTATCTTTACCGTGCTTCAAAACAGGGATAACAATAGCTTCTTTCCATTTAGATGGGAGGTACCCGGCAGCCCATATAGCATTGAAAAGTGCGAGTAGCGTTATTTGAGTATCATTGTGGAGATGTTTAAGCATATCGTACATGATCCTGTCAGGGCCAGGTGCGGTGCTCTGACATGCAGTCAAAGCAGCTGTCAATTCGGCAATGTTAAAAGGCTGGTTATATAATTCGTTCTGTCTGCATTTGCGGTTGATGGCCTCACGTTCTGCTATTTGTTTGTGCTTTAGGAATGCCTTGGAATAATTATTTGAGCTGGAAATCCGCTCGAAATGTTCCCCGAGTGCGTCAGCTTGATGTTCTAAGCTATTGCATTCATCGTTTACTAGGGGCAACGGATGAATTTCTTGTCCCTTTAGCCTTCTAAGCCCGTCCCACACCTTAGCCTCTTGAGTGTATGAATTTATATCTGAGAGGAACCTCTGCCAGCTTGCCCTCTTTGACTGTCTTCGCGTTCGTCTTCCCTGGGATTTAATCTGTTTAAATTCTACTAAATTTTCGGCGGTAGGGCATTCGCGTAGTTTGCCCCAGGCTTTATTCTGTCTCCTCCGTGCCTTTCTGCAATCGTTATTCCACCAGGGGACCCGTCTTTTCAATGAAGTGCCGTTTGTCTGAGGGATGAATTTCTCTGCTGCATCAATGATAAAAGCGGTAAAATATGATACGGCATGATCTATGCTAAAATCACTTATAAAATCTGGTAATATGTAGGTGGATTCTTTAAAGCATTCCCAATTAGCCTCCGCTCGTTTCCAGCGAGGAACAGGCGGAGGGGATTCATGTTGTGTTACTATATATGTTTAGAGTTAATGGGAAGTGATCACTTCCAAATGGATTTTTAATTACAGACCACTCTAAATCAGGGAAGATAGAGCCAGAACCGATAGACAGGTCTATTGAGGAGTATGAATTATGCTGTGGATTGTAGTAGGTCGGTTCTTTCTTATTAAAGAGGCACGAGCTGGAGTTTAAAAAAATGGCTGTGGCTTAGCTAAGGTTAAGCCCAGGATGCGAAGCATACTAGCCTTTATTTTAGTTGTTGAATCACTGTTTAGCCTGGTGAACTGCTGTTGCTTGGCTATATTTGGTTCGGCTAGACGAAGAAACAACTCATGCGTTACTCTGCTTTGCCTTCAAGAGTGGAACGCGACAGCGTTCCCGTCGACCCGCCAAGGGGTGTAAGACAATGGGCTACGGCGCAGCGACTACGCTCCCCGCATTGGACGCGGTGAGCGTCGAGCAACGCAGAACATCGAGCAACGCAAGGATACCCTGGTTCGATTCCCACCCAGCCCATCTTGCAAGAGTTGAGCCAAAGCCACCTAGAAACAAGCGCAGCTGCTTATATACCGCTGCGACGCCGCGAGCGATGGCGCGAGTTGGAGCCCCGTTTCTCCTCTGTCGTGACGTCACGGTGTCACGTGGTCAGCCTTGAAGGCGACGCCGCGAGCGACGGCGCGAGTTGGAGCCCCGTTTCTCCTCTGTCGTGACGTCATGGTGTCACGTGGTATTGAAGGCGACACCGCCGCGCCTGAGGAGCTGGGTTGAGCTCTAGTAATATGCTTCGCATAAAAGGAAATTTTCAATGAGTCGACCTCTCGCGTCGCATCGTGAGTCTCCCCACATCGGATTATGGGCGTTAAAATCTCCCACGAGTATGTAAGGCTCGGGGAGCTGGTCAATGAGGTTATAAAAGTCTGTTTTTTCGAGACGTTGGTTTGGCGGTATATAACTGGAACACACTGTTATTATTTGTGAAAAAGAATGGCCCGAACTGACACTGCCTCGAGGGGCGTGTTAAGGGCGACGGGTCGGCAAGCGACAGATCTGTGGGCTACTATTGCTACACCGCCAGAGGCGGTAGCCTCGTCGCGGTCATTCCGAAAGATAGAGTAATTACGAAGGAAATTAGTGTTTGTAGGTTTCAGATGTGTCTCTTGAACACACAGCAACCTTGGATTATGTTTGTGTAACAGTTCGTTAATGTCGTCGAGGTTACGTAAAAGTCCTCGTACATTGCAGTGTAGTATTTGTGTTTCCATTATAAGTGTGTTGGGTGCTGTGTGTTTAAGAGAGAAGAGTTAGCTCACGGGCGTTTTTCAGGCGCCGTGACGGGAGTTTTGTCTCTTTTGGAGCGGTCGAGAGTGCCTCGCCGCTCCTTAGGCGCTGGTGGCGCCGTCTTGCAGGTTGTTGTGTCCATCCCCTCTTGCGAGGCGCTGGACAGGCGCTCTTCCGAGCGCTTTGTTTGACGTGAAAGCCTCGGCACGTTGGACGAGGCCTTTGAGGTCACCTGCCCGGAGGTAGATGGCCCCTTCTCCTGGGTTGGCGTAGCAGCGTTAGCTGCAGCCGCCGGGGGGGCGCATGGTGTCACTGCCGCCTCACTGGATGTAAGTCGGACAGCCGCCGGAGACCGTTGTGGCGCTGCCCCCTGACGCGCCACTTCGGGAACTGTGTTTTTGGGCAGGTAGGATACCCGCCTGCGTGCCTCCTTGAAAGTGATATTTTCCTTTACTTTTATAGTCACAAATTCTTTTTCTTTTTTCCAAGACGGGCAGGACCGCGAGTACGCGGCATGCTCGCCATCACAGTTGACACAGTGTGGGGTATTCTGGCAGGTTTCAGAGGAGTGTTCATTTTCACTACACTTGGCACAAGTCATCCGGCCTCGACAGTTCTGTGAGCTGTGGCCGAACCTTTGACACTTGAAGCATCTCAGGGGATTTGGCACATATGGCCTAACACGAATCTTGAGGTACCCGGCCTCGATGGTGTCGGGCAGAACACTAGAGCCGAAAGTAAGTATTAGGTGCTTCGTCTGAATTTCTTTTCCTTCCCGCCTCATCTTAATTCGTTTGACACTGATGACGTTCTGATCACTCCAGCCCTCCAGGAGCTCAGTTTCAGATAGCTCTAGCAAATCTGCATCAGAGACGACGCCGCGGGTGGTATTCATGGTACGGTGTGGGGTAACTGTAACGGGAACATCACCAAAGGACACTAGTTTAGGAAGTTTTTCATGTTGTTTCTCGTGACGAAGCTCCAGTAGGAGATCGCCGCTTGCCATTTTCGACGCTTTGTAACCAGTTCCAAAGACTTCAGTCAGAGATTTCGATACCAGAAAAGGTGAGATCATTCTCACCGTCTTTCCAGATTGATCAGAGTGGACGACGTGAAAGCGGGGGAAGTTGCATGTTCGGTTGCCCGAAAATTGAAAGACTTCGGTGCGCCCTCGTTAAGGAGGGTGATCAGGAAGTGGGGGAAAAGAATTTTCCATGAATAGGCATAATAAATTCAGCAACAGCGCCGACCACCCACCACGGAGCCCAACGAGGGGACGCGGCAGAAATTGTATACAAGTCTGCACGACGCCAGCCGTACGCCGTCACTATAACCAAATATGGCGTACCCAAGGTAGGATAGCCACACAAGGTTAACCCTTGCCGCCGTGGAGAAAGGAAGTAAATAGAAGAGAGAAGAAGACAGGAAAGGTGAAAAAGTGAGAGATAAAGACGAAGATTCGAGGAGGGAGAGACAGGAAAAGGCGACTGCCAATGTCCTCCAGGTGGGTCAGTCTGGAGGTGCCGTCTATGCGAAGCAGAGGCCAAAGGGGTGTGTTGCCTCCGCCAGGGGCTCAACCATCGGCATCGGCTCAACCCCCAGGATCCCCCTTTCCCCAGACACGGCTAAGCCGCGCACGGCTACACGCGGGAGGTTCCAAACCTCGTGTGCTCGGGTACGTGGTGTCGCAACACACCAAACGACTGCTTACGCAGACGCCCCTGCGGGGCTGTAAACGGTTATGCTGGTCTTACGCAGTGTGCGAATGAAAGTTATGCTGTTGTAAACTGTAGAGGAAGGAGACTTCAGCGACGCGAGAAGCGAGAGCTAGCGCCAGCGCCATGTCAGCAGTTCCATCAATAAACCGCATCCGATGGACGTCAATCTTAGCCTTCACCGTAGTTTTGGTACCGAAACCAGGCGGAAGATTGGCGTTCTTCACCGACGATCGATCGACTGGGTCGTAGCAGAGGTATATTCCGAGCAGCCGCTACAAAATGCATTTCGTCCGCCACCAAAGCACTGCAAGCCGAGCATCCTTTGCTGTTTGATCTACAACTTATTTTAGATGGCATGAAGTAAGAGGACTCGGTGCTTTCATCGCCCAACAAGATCATTGCCGACGTTGTGAACGACGATGAGCAGTATGAGGCTGGAGTACCATTACGAGATGCGCAACACCTTGTTCCGGGCTCGCATCCTTCGAAATTCTGCCGCAAGGCCCGGCGACAGCGCCACCCACATTATGATGACTTGTGATTTGAAGGGCGCAGCAGCCGTGCAAGCTTTAATGCGCCTATCACATCGTTTTCGAAGGTGCTTATTTTTTCAAATGCGGTAAAATGTGGTATATGGCCAATTAAATACATAAGAGCCTGAATTGTACTACAGTTCCTGTAGGGTTCCTGTGGCCTTTAAGTAATGAAAAGTATCTTCATCTGGCACAAGCAGTTCATCGCTTCATAGCGTAAGATGGAATGGAATTCTTTGTTAGTAAAAAACATTGAAATATATTTGCGTCTATATTTCTAAGCCGGGCATGTGATAACTTGTAGCACATTTAAAAATTCACCGCAGTGTTGGCATGTAGGTTGTGGTTCATTATTTATTAGTTAACTATGAGTAAGCATAGAGTAACCAATGTTTAGACGACATGGGATTACTTCGTAAAGTCTTTCTCTTTCACGAGAACTGCGCCATTCTCTTAAAACAAATTTTATACAATGAAGCGTGTTATGTACTTGCTGATTCCACCGTGTCTGCTAGCGCTTTACAACTGCCATTTTTTAATGCGCATTTTTAATCTTGCCAAGGTAGGCCAACTGTAGAGCTCGACATCTTTGGTGCCAGCTGCCATAAAATCTGGTCTATTGTTACCGAGGTTTCCTGAATCACTAGGAACCCACAAGGAAGTGACGTTTAAAGCTTTCCTATGGCCACCCAGAGCGTTGTAAGCAAGCCCACCACCCAAGACGTCTGCGCTCAAGCAAGTTCCCTAGCAACGATACAACGAGTTGCACTGCCGAATCTACAGGCACGCCCTTTCTCCGGTGAACTCCGCAAGTGGCAGTGCTTCCGGGAGGCCGCAATTCATAGCAACTGCGAGCTGTCGGACATGGCAAATTTTCTTATTTGAAGTCATAGTTAGCCGGAGCAGGCCAACGTGCAATTGAGGGTGGGCACTTCGCGGAAGCGAACTACGCGTTAGTTGTTAAAAGGCTGAGAGCGAGGTTCGGACATCATACCACCCTCATTGACGTCCTTATTTAAAGTATGTTTGCCGTCACGCCCATCCGATGATCTTCCCAAATATCACGGCTGCGGGAACTCTACGAAGACGTGCACTTACGTACCAGGTTTCTCGAGAGCCTCGACGTTCCAGCGCCAGATTACCCGTTCATAATTCATCGTATCCTTACGCTCTCGCTCACCGAAGGCCTCATCATTTCATACCGTCAACGCATGTAGGACACTGAGGCCGATGACGGAGCCACTACGTGGTCATGAAATTTCTACCGGTGCAAGTTGACTGCAGAGAAGATAACCAGGCCTTCGTTCAAGGTCCCTGCCTAGAAACCCTCTCGCCGGACACGGGCGATGCCAACCGAGCACTCTACCACCGTAGGTAGCGTTAGCATTAGCGCTGACCCCAGGATCTGCACCGGGACCACGCCACAAAGGGCTTGCATGTCACATTGTCAACTGACGAGATTAGACACCAACTAGGGGGCAAGACCGGTTGCTTTAAATGCGTCATAGAGAGACACATCGCAAGAAAGTTCCCCAACACTGCGTGACTCAAGTGTAAATGCTGCTCAAAACGTCCTCTTTCAGCATTTTGTGCCATACGGAAACAAGACAGCAAGAAGTCGTCTACAGGAAAAGTGATACACTTGGCAACCATAAGACTACGAAAAGTGACAATTCGCCAGTGGCAAGCGCTCCTCCTAAAAGTTATACGTCGGCACCCGTCCTTATGCAAACGGCCATAATATGGTTACCCGGAAAGCACAATTCCAGGTTAGTTCGATTACTGCTTGACACTGGCAGCTATAAAACGTTCATTAGACACGACCTGCACAAAAGGCTCGACTTGCTATCCCTCAGGACAGGAGGCCTCTCTGTGCTGACATTTGATGCTTCTAAGTGTTCCCGCCATTGCAGGTATCGAACCGTCAGGCTCAAACTTCATAGTCGTCCCGACGCCCGCGACATCACGCGTTGTAGGTACCTGAAGACTTCGCCATGAAGATTCCAGCTATTGGACAAGATCTCCTCACACAGTCGCTGGTAAACATTGACTCAGTCATCTGCGATACCCACAATCAGTGTTCTTATAGGATCAGACAACTTTTAGCGCATTTATGACTAGAAGGATAGCAAGCTTTAGCAGCGACCTATGTGCAGCTAGATGGTCTTCGGTTGCCTGGTGTAAGGCGTCTACCCAGTAAGATCCTCCAATGGTTTATTTGATTCGAATACAAGCACGACTACCCTATTCCTTGCGTCTAAACAAACAAGGCGCGCACGTAATTAGGTCGAGTTTGACGTGGCCACTTTGTGCATTAAGCATCCGCGACACCAATAGGACGCCAACGACGCTTTTACCAACGCATCCAAAGGAGTCGTTCAGCTTTATCTCCCCACCATACCCGACTTAACTCGTATGCAAACTGATAAATTTACAACAGAAGCCGGCCTCCGGTCGCCGGGACGGCCACATCGACGATCGCAGTCACTGCGGCATAGGTATATCAAAAGAAGCTACAACCTCTTGGTTAAATCTACCATGGGTAAAAAAGCGTTTTCACTAAGGAAACAAGCAGGCTCAACTAAAGCCAGCGAATTAAGAGCGAATTCGGCAGAAAGGTCAAGAAACAGTCTTTGATGAGAGCGAAATCACAAGAATCGCGACTCATACAGAGGTCGCAAATCGACTGAGACAAACAAGATGCCATGCGTTCAACTACCCATATACGCGTACAGTTTTCCGCCAAAGTAGTGAACGAGAAGTCGGCGCAGATCTCACGTCAAAAACCAGTCGCTGTTTACAAGTCGACCTCTGCCATGAGCCGTACATTTCTCCCAGTTGCATCGTGAACACTGTGCGGGAGTCACCAAATTTGCCGCCGCCGAATCATCCCATCGCTTCCTACAACCCCCGCACTAAGGAGATCGAACACCACCAGTGAAGGAATGCTCGGTCCCTCGGTCCCTAGTTCAACATCGTGACGGCTTCCGAGGAAGGGTGGCCAATTTAAAATTGAGAAGAATGGCCACGTACAGCTGCCTCGGCTAGTGCAGCCGTCTCAGGGAGTCTGGTATTGGGAAATCTTCCCTCAACGGTTTTGGAAACGGAGGAAAGAGCAGTACTACCTCTTTCTACACTCTGCCCAGAAGAGGAAGCCGACACCACCTTCATACTGACAATGCGACCGTCTTGTCGTCAGCAAGGACATAAACGAGCCCTTTGACAGGCAGATCAGTCCTTTCATTAAAGTGTTTCAGGGTGAGGACGACATTGTGCGTCATTCCTGATACTATTGTCAAACAGCCAGCAGACACGACATCATGTAATGCGCCCCTATTTTGTGGAGGCGCACACGTGCAACGCACCCGCGGGAGTGTGTTGGAAACTGTAGAAAATGAAGTCGAGAACACGAGAGGCGAAGGCTCCTGGCAGCGCCGTATTAGCAGTTAGATCAATCACCCGCATTTGACGGACGTCAGTCTCGGTCTATTCAGCACTGCCACTGACTGTGAGAAGCCACTGACTATTCAGCATTGTTTTCTTTTCAAAAAGTTACAAGGTGAACCATTATGCTTGTGTAAATCGAGAAAATGTATTTGTCCTACGAGCCTATGTGTGACAACAGCAAGTGGGCGACGACGATAGTATGACTGCGAGGGCATGATGACGAATTTTGGTGTGACCCAGTGAAGAAACGTCACAGCGTGTTGTGTTATGTCATTGAGCGCTTCTGAAGACGGTTCATTAGGGACGAACTCACTCGTACTTGATTTTATAAGCAGCTTCTTGCTATGCGACATGATGCGCTCGAAGATGCGTAGACAACGGGGCTCTTGTGCAAGAGATTCCTGGTTTGATCCCGCCATCAGGCATTGCCTTTATTTCTATAGAAATCATAAAACAAAGAGAGGCCTGAAACTACCTACATACTAGCTGCAAATAACCTGGTCTGAGTGACTGCCGGTGAGGCATTCAAAAGGCCACCGAAAATTTTTGCTGAGTGCGAGTAAGAAAATGTCGGCTTTTACGATTATATCAGTTGCATTTTCCCAACGCCAACCGGGTTCTGCATTTCACCTGTACCTCTACCTAAGATACATAATTTTGATTTCTCATTGCTATTAAGGATGCGCTAATAAATTAAAATAAAATCATGTTTTAAGTTCGAAGCACACCGTATAAACTGAGGCACGCCGTTGTAGGGGACGTTGCACTGAGTCTGACCCCTTCAGTTTCTTTAACCTGCACCCAGTGCATGGTACACGAGCGTTCTTGCATTTCACCTCCATCTAAATGCGGTTTCCGCGACTGGGATTCAATCCCGCTTCCTCGGCTTTAGCAGTGCGACGCCGTGACAATGACGTCACCAATGCGGATCGTTCTGTATGCTTACCTGGTCATGTATCTCTACGTAATAACTGTCACTGCGTCTGTTCTTACCCCTGTGTAAGCACTTGTGAGCGTCTGAATTTCATCTGCTTATGAGTTCTTCGCCGCAAGCATGTTTTGGGTAAATCAGGCCTCAAAAATGCAATTATTTCATCCCAGAGAAATACTCTGGCATTTAGTTGAATCGCGTAGTTTCCTTTTACACAGCCATCTATAAATGTGAATGGGTGGTAGCGTGAATGCAAGTATTTCCAAAATTTTGCATGACAGACGTGGTGGGTTTAATAAACGAATTGGAATGAAGACGAAGAAATTTTTTCATGGTAGTGGGTGTGCTTCGTCGAGCGTTGTTAGTCATGCTGTTTTCGACTGCTACGGTTTCCTTGTCTTTCCGTGAAACTGGCTCTATCTCTGAAGCGTCGCTTGCACATTAAATTGTCTGTTTTTTATGTGCGATACATTACTTGTATGAAAGTACTCATATTTTTTTGCGCTTTATGCCGAACTATAAGTATATGCTAAGTAATTCATGCTACGTTCTCAATTTTGTTAAAGCATGCATTTCTAACTTCTTGATAGATAGATAGATAGATAGATAGATAGATAGATAGATAGATAGATAGATAGATAGATAGATAGATAGATAGATAGATAGATAGATAGATAGATAGATAGATAGATAGATAGATAGATACATAGATAGATAGATAGATAGATAGATTGGATGGACGGACGGACGGACGGATGGATGGATGGATGGATGGATGGATGGATGGATGGATGGATGGATGGATGGATGCATGCATGCATGCATGGATGGATGCATGGATGCGTGGATGCATGGATGGATGGATGGATGGATGGATGGATGGATGGATGGATAAGCGCAATGGAATAGTGGCATAGCTTAGATAGTTAAAGGCAACTGTCGAGAGTGTCGGCAATTTTCTACATGACAAGCCATTCCATAGTATGCCATCCATGGTGATCTATGGGTCTGAAGATAAGAACAGACAAAATTGCTGATTTTTTTCAGGAAGCACTCTTGAATGGTAGCTGTGAGAATGTGCGAGACTGTAAATATGCGTGTGCATGCTTGTTTTCAGGTAATACTGGTTGTATACAAACAGACATATAAATGTTTTTATTTTTTATTGCCCATACATCCTATTATATTGAACGGGACCTGACTGCATTCCGTAAATCTGCATGAAAAGTTACGCCCGCGGGAATTCTGAGGAATTTGGTTTTTAGCAAAGCTGTATAGTGGCATGTGAAACCTTCTATGCCGGTGATCAATATAAAAATCGAAGAAAAAAAACATCAATGCGCTGGAACTCATAGTCCTCGTAGCTAGGCTCACGGAAAACCGATATAATGCACCCAAATGCGAGAACAAACGCAGAAGCAAAGCTAAGAAGAGGCAAAGAAAAAGAAATGCACGGACAGAGCAAATACAGAGAGAACAAACGAATTGTCTCGCAGTCATGCTAAGCGATGTCCATTTGGCCGAATCCAAAAGTACGGAGCCACTTTCTTCCTCAGAGATGAACCCGACCGCTACCTCAGAGCAGTAGGCAAACAATGACAGGAAATGCCACATCGCTTCCTTAACGACAGCGTACTTCAATAGCTTCACGCAGATACTGCCCTTCTATATTTTTGCGGATTCCGTATACCGCTGTATTTCTGCGTTTTACCGATAGCTATATTAGCTTTCTTCTTACCATATGTTTGCTGATCCATTAGCCTTGCTGCCCTCGCGCATTCCCCTGCGTAAGCACCCAACGCCCGTGTGTCATTCTATGTTGAAGCACCTACCTGGGTTATGCGTCCCTATTTCTCATTTCCTTCTTGGAATGGCTTCTTTGGGTGACAATGGATTTGGTTGATTTATTTTTACTTACAGGGGTGCCCCTACTACCGTTTACGTCACGTCCTTACTACTGTCTCCAATTTTTAGCGTTCATCAGAAGCAGTTAGAAATATTCCAAAGGAAATTATTTGCCCAGTCACATCGCTAATTGCACCATAGGAGCCGATGCTTGACTGAAGGTCTGTAAAATCTAAGCAACTTCTATGGGCTGTTGATAGCAAATCAATTTCAGCTGACTTCCTTCTTTCTTTCTTTCTCTCGCAAAAGACGATGGAACTTTAATATTCATGTAAAACAGTGGTGCGGTGTGCCCTCAGAAGTGCCTTAACAGCCACGACAAGAGCACAATATAGGCATCTGCCCACTGCCCCCGCTTATACACGTGTGTACGTCACGCTTTGTTGTGCTTTCGCGAAAGTTCTGGCTCAGCTAAAGGGCTCGCTTTGAAATTTACCTCGAACTTCCTTATGCGTGATATCAACTCATTGCTAGATCGTTCTCCACCCGGGATATAAATATTCGACCATATTTCAATATGGGGCTCTATAAGGTAAAACTATTCCAATATGTTTTTATTCCATTCCCCTAACGTCAAATTTGCGTAACCGCCGACGCAAGCATCGGGTGGTCCCCCGCAGGGTTGTCTGAACACACTAATCAAACGCTCTCCTCGTTCATAGGAGGTCACTTTTGCTTGCTTGAAGAACAAATAACATTGCCTACATGGAGCGGCTTGTCTTATTTAATTGGCTGACAAGAGGCGAGGAGCGCACTCAAGTGGGGAGGGATTCGATGGGGCCGAGCCACTGCACTGAAAATCGATAACCGGATGAAGAGGGTGGTGCCAGCGTCTGCGATTGGCCCGCTTTCCTTTACATAGCTTGCAGTGGCTGGTCGAAAATTGCGGTGGCAAGCAACGGAAGCTTAAGAATTACGCTAAAACAGATCCTCAGTAAAGAAGAGTTGGAAGAACGAGGTCGTAAACGTGCCGAAAGTGCTCGAAAACTTTACACGGCCCCGCAAGAAGCTTGATTATACGCAAATAAACCCATGCTCTCAGGCAGGTGCGAGTAGCCAGTGCATGAGCGATCGGTGGCAGCCATCTTATTCCTTTCGGAACAGGGCAGCCTGCGGCTGTTCAGATGAAAATTCAGTTTTGTTCGGCATATTAATACATCTTTAACGCGTAGATGTCACATTGATGCGGTGATTTCTTGCGGTTTTGTGACGTCACGTGACAGGCAGGTGAAGTGGGTGCAGGCCGGCAGCTTTTGACTACTAAACGAGGGCTAATGGCGAAAAGGCGACGAATCAGAAATAACTGTCTTTTTCTTTTGTTCAGTCAAATCATGCATAATCAGTGTGGGTACGTCCTATTAGATGGGGAGCTATCACGGTTTTCATGACGTCGCGCGACAGAGAGGGGAAGTGGGGGTGGTCGAAAAAATGTGTGACCAATCGCGGAGGGCTGATTGCAGAATTGGAATAGAATGTTTGGAATAGTTTTACGTTATAGCGCCCCTGGTTTGTCTGTCATCTCTCGAAGAAAGCGGGGCTAATAGATGCCTTTCGAGAACCTATGAGAGATTAGCTTTACCTCACTCTGCGAACTGTTACATTCTGTTCACGAGTAGCGATGCTGCCTGAGCAATGGTCTCCTGTAGGCGAAGATGCAGTCGACCCTCCTAAAAAAATGCGTCATTTCGAAATTTCAGTTTTTTTTTCATTTGCAGCCATTCCTTTCATTTTCTAGTGCAGCAGGATCTTGTGGATGGTTAAGAAAATGAAGTAGAGCCTGCTTTTTATAATCTGCTGAGCAATACCACTAGTCTAGATGGACGTCCTTTTTTGTCATGTCTGTAGTGTTTACAAAACATGTATTTAAATTTATGCTTCTTCTGTCATGTTTCGTTTTGTTTTACACCGGTCTGTCTTCCATGAACGTTGTAGGAGTCAACGCACGACATGGTGAGCCCAATTAAATCGCGGCGACAAGCGGTTATGACCGCTTTTAATGGCCCTGGCGGCAGATCCTAAACATGTCTTACCCCCCAACTTTTCAAATATTTTAAAATATTACTCGAAAAGGCATAATATTATCGAGCTTCGTTGCCATACATTCCGACATTGCATGTGCAATTACAGTTACACATGTCCTATTATGCTCACAGGCCTATGTGTACGGAGAGCCTGGTGGTTAATGATTAAAAATCATGTTCCTAAATGATCCTTGAGCATTATCAGGTTAAAGGAACCTACGGCTGATATGCTATTGTATTTGCTATTTGTGCACATGTCACGATGCAGCGCGCTTGCTTTGAAAATCCGTACTTCATTTCTCTTTCTGCATTGACGAGAACGCACTGGTTAACCTGTGCATACTTCCGGTTTCAAGCATTTTGCATTTTTTCTGTTGAGATTCATTCTTTTTACTTATCAATTATATTCGTATACCTTCATCGGCCTCCATGATGGAAGAGTAAAAAAAGTTATCCAATCTCTGCTGTGAAGGTGGTTGGACAGTGGAGCTGTAACAAGTAGAACGATTACCCTTTGCGACGAAGGTTGAAATTATTCTCGCGGCGACATTCAAATGCACTTTACCTAATTATTAGGCTAAGACGTTTCGACGGTCTGCGACTTGGATTGCGCAGCTACTTCGTGCACATACAAAGAATGCACCAGAGAGAAGAGAAATTCGCCGCGCCTCGTATGCGCACAGCTCTTGAGGAGTCCGAACTGTACGTGGCCTTCCCATAACACGGTCACAACAAAAATCAATTGCTAGGTGGGTTCTTCTTTTACGTAGGAAAGTTTAGTTACGTCACCCGCTGCTTCGTGTTTTACAGTGAAGCTGCCGTCGCCGCAGCAGCTTACGCAAGAGTAACTTTAACCGGGAAACGTATGCGTGGAGTGCTACATGCTTCGCCTTGCATGTAGGTTCAGGAGCGCCTTATCATAAAGGATGTGGTTCGGATGCTTGTTTTGAGCGTGTTCTTTATTGAAACGTAAGCTGTTCTGTATGTTGTATGTATGATTGCAAAAATATGTATGCACTGTCCGCTTCTCTTTGCTGAGTGCTTGATAGCCTCTGCCTTACGAGGGTACAATTTGTTGCATTTGGGGATGTGAGCCATTGAAGATGATAGTTTGCTGTCGATGTTACTCCACGAAGAAATCCCGGGATCCTAGTCATTGACAGCTTCGCTATAAAACTAGGTGCAACCTGTTTGACACCCCTACCATTTTTTATCTCGCTGTCCAGCTACTACTTGGACATCTTACAGTTAGATATAACGTGCACACTTTGCATGTAGATTGCGCGGTAGACTAGCAAAATTAATGATGGAAGAGAAAATCTGAAAAAAAAATATTGCCTTGTATAGATTGACATGATATAATATATATTGATGTTTCACATGCTAGAACGACGATTTGTCCATGAGGCAGGCGGGCACGGAGTTCCGCAATAGATTTTGACCACCTGGGCTTCTCTAACGTGCGCCTAAGGCGCGTCACACCGACGTGTTTGCATTTTGCCTCCATTGAAATATGGCCACCACGTCTGTAATGTGACCCAATAACCTCGCAATGCCATTGCCGCTAATCCACCACGGCGAGCAAATATTCACATCACGTGCAAGAAAATGTGCACAAGTTTTAAAAAAAAGTATGTTTCTTTAACGGCTGTTACTATAAAATTAGCAAGCGCCGATAAGAAAGGAGTGCGTATGAGAGGAAATAATAGGAAATTCACTGAACCTGAATCATTCTAGGCGCACAAGAAACAGCGACACTTCCTACAAAACATAGTGTCAAAATTTACGTGAAAACGATCGGCTACGCACTTCGATTCCGAACGCGTATATATAAATTTCTTCAGTCGGCATCACTGAATAAAAAAGTGTGGATGAGCGTTTCAAAAAGCAGTGCGTAGCCAATCGTTTCCATTTGATTGTTTAGTGATAGTGTACGCGGTTTGTTTGTACAAGTCTCTCTCTCTCTCTTCCGCTCTCTTTTTCTTTTTATCTGCTTACTCCTTTCCGACGTGCTGGGAAGCCAACCACAACTACTTGATGTTAACCTCCCTGCCTTTCTAAACATTATTTCTCTCTCCCCCTCTAACAGTGGCGGAACCTATCAAACGGGAAATGCGCGCCATATACAAAATAAGAAAAACGTTTTCTTTCTGGTCACGGGCTGCATTTTTCTTCGTTGCAAGATTCAGCTATGAAGAGCGTGCGTGTCGCCCATGACAATGGCTTAACCAGGGCTGGAAAAAAGAAATGCCTTCCCTCAACGAAGACATCTTGTCTACCGACGCCTTCCCATTGACGATAAAGTGCGGCCTCCAAATGTCTGCGGGCTTGTTTCTGCATTTTATTGCCAAATGGAAAACCACGTATCAAAACTTACGTTGATCGCTGCCTCCAGAATTTTTCAGCTTTTTTGTCTTCTTACTTCTCCATTGTTGTGTACTCGCCCCTACAAGATTGCCTACCGAAATGAATAAGAGCCCCGATATTTCTTCGGCGGATCCATTTGCTATTGCCTGACATTTCTATTTTGACAATACTTTCCCGGCGCAGTTTCCCTTCAGCGCATGATCGAACGACCACCATGAAACGTCCTACTTCCGTTGTATTTCTGGTGGCAAAACCACAAACAAGTACACCAAGAAATAAAGTAGTGCATTTGTTGAGTTCGTGGGATTTTGCCAACGCGGTATGTTTTTTTGATCTATTCCAGACGCAGAGACGCCTCCCCGATAAAAACGAATTTATTTCTTTATACCTTTATGAACTCTGACACGCCTGCTAGGGTGCAAAACGGAAACTCGGCGACCGATGGCAAGCAAACAATGCGAGCCAGCAGTGACAAAATTTACCGTCGCTGTTTCGCATTATGGGCAATTTTTTTTTTTTAATTTTTGCGATGGTCACTGCTTCCCTTTATCTTCACCTTTACGTGTAACAAACACCAGGCACGCGGGCTTTGGCGCACTTCAGAGAAATGTGTGTGTGTGGTTTCTTTCCTTGAGCTCCTAATATAAGTCTCCGTCATCGCACCTGGAGCGTATTTATACAGCATAAAGTCCGTGCTTTTCATCAATCTTAATTGGAAAGGTGCGACATACTTGGACGTGTCGGCAACACTTGGCGAACGGTCAAGTGCACGGTACTTTTGGGCGTTTATTGGTGTCAGTATGAAGCACATGCCTGACATTCGCAAACGGACACGATTTGTTGGCGACATGTGCCTCAGGCACCAAACAGGCGGGATGGGTAAACTGTATGCCTACTAAAAATATAGAGGCGTTTCCGGAATGCACTCGGCTACTGTGCTTGCTTGGCGGCAAAGATGTAGCATCAGAATACCATTTCCCTGGAGCGGGCGTGGTTCATGCTAGCTTTTTGAAAAAAAAAAATATAGTGAAGTGGCAACTACGTGGGTATGTACTGCCTCCATGCACTGTGATCGGCATGATCTCGTTACTTTTCCAATGTCGCCTACACTCGTTACCGGTTACTAATGGCAAGGGGGCCCGTCACACACCGAAGCAACAATCTCACGTAATCACTAATGGTTTTAATTTATACTTGGATATCAAAATCCGCGGAATTCAAAACCACCAAATATACCAGTAACAAACTGTGTTCACACAGCATTGAAGAGATTACCGTGTGCCATTATGCAGAAAATTTTGTGTCATGGCTACATCCCGGGGGTGACCATATGGTTCAAGAAATAAAGGCTGCTCTAACGCTCAACCGGAAAAATATTGTACCTAAAAGCACATTGTTGCAGAAGCCATCCAAGAAGCTAGTGAAGTAAGCTAATGCCTTACGAGAAATTCAATGGGAGCAAAAGCACTATTCCTTAGCGCATACGGCTCACGTCAATAACAGTGTGTGGTGAGGGCGACACAATTAACTGGGACATGTTTTGGTAGACCGCACTGCAGTGTCACGACGACGCGCACATTCAGGACAACCACAACAGCAGCACCATCAAGACTCTTGCATGGCTTCCCTACATCGTCTCTATATTTCCCTATGGTGAGCCGATGACGGTGATTTGGTGCACATAACATATATCGATGCACAACGACTTCAAACTTAAACTAATAGAAGAGAAATATATTCCAACATAGTCGTAGGAAGAGAGGTATCTGTTTGAGTGACAAATGGGTCTAAAACGACGCTAAAACGTCGCGTTGTGAGGGGAAAGAAAATTGAGACCACGTTGAAGCTTCGGATAAGAGAAGATGGGAGATAGGCGAACCTCTGTGTTTTATTGGCGTGCGAGAAATCAGCAAGAAAGAAATTTAATGGTGCCCCAGATCATTTTCTTGACAAATTCTAGAGTGCCGCCTAGAGCTTCAGCCTCTTTATCCTCCTAGAGCGGCAGCCCGAGAAACGTCAAGCAGCAGTCTCAAATATATGGGCCGCTTTAGCGACGCCTAGCAGACCTTGAAATGGTCAAGAGTGTGACGGGCAATCGGGGCGTCGCCACTGCAGAAGGTATTCTGTACTTTTATAAGGCTGAACTTTTACTTCAACCAACATGACGCTTATTTCAGAAAGCGCGATGCTCTAAAAACTTTCACAGGCCATCACTGACAACGGCTTCTGAAATATATCTGCTCCGTTGGATGGGAATGTTTATTTCCTAAGAAGAGCGTTTTTTTTTTTTGCCGCCGCAGCTTTGAATGCTTTGTCTGACCTCTCTCAGAAGTTTTTTTCGCGTTTCGAAGGGAACACAATATAACTCAGCCCTTGAATAGAAGGCATACTTATTTTTGTACCATCTGGGCCGTGATATGTTTTGGGGCGTTCACACAACAGAAATCACTGAAGATCTCAACAACCGTCAAACAAGCTACTATTTCTAGCAATGACTATACCAGAACAAAATGCCATTGGCACCAATAATGAGGAACTCCTTTTTATGCAGTTTTTTTTTCTGTTTTTGCAGCAACAGCTCCTTGTTCGTCTTTTTCTTGGTGTAAGAAAACACTCACATAAATAGATAGCCATGACCCTTTCGTGAAGGAAGCGCTAGACCATTCCGTTTATTCCTACATTTAATTTGCCCGACATTAAATTATCTTCCATGGGGCGGTTGTGTATACGTAACGAAAAGAGCCTGCACGTAATTTGTAATTGGAAGCAGCCGACCAGAAAGACAATAGAATCTAGGAAGATATATTTATATGGATAAAGATTGTGCAGTTCTGCCATATATTTATATGGATAAAGATAGTGCAGTTCTGCCAGCAGTGTGAAAATTACCTTACTTCTGGCAGTATTTTTTACTTGAAAGTCTATCTTCAATAGAAACATTCACAACGAACATGTTCCTCCTTGCTTCATGCATAGTAAAAAAAGCAACTGTGCCTTTTTCAGAAAAAAAAATTAATATAATATGTCTGTGTCACGACATGTCGGCGTACACTATGCAGTAGCGACTGCTGCCGCCTTGGCAATATTTTACAAAATGCGTTTGGAATTAAGATTTAAGGACCTTTTATTCGGGAATAGAATCATGGAGGCACCAAACAAAGTAGGACGTGCACATTAGCAACAGACATTCACTGTATTTTTTTCCCAGTATGTCACGACTGACGTTCCCTATTCACCCTGCATGCCTAAATCGAATCCATGCTTTTATTGTACTCAATAGAGATAGCATTGCTCTATGTGGTTGCGTTTAAAGTGAAAATGTTTGTTTGGCTCTTGCACCCGCTTTCTTGATCGATGGTCGGTGTTTCTGATCGCAGTTGCACCGCCGATAAAAAGGACGCGTATATTCGCGCAGCCGAACAGCGAGGTACGTTCGTCGCCAACAGTAAAGATATGAGATAAAAAGAAATCTTCAGTACAAACGTATAGTCCTCACATGCTTATGAGTTGTACAAATGGCATGTGCGTCAGCAAAATAAATATTTCTCCAAAGTTTATTAAACATTTAGGGCAATTACGGAAGTTAAGAAGACAAACATTTCCCAACAAGGCAAAGGATAACTTCGCTCCGTTGAATTTCCTACCTTCGCAGTATCGCCTAGACTTGTCCGTGTCAGCGTATAGCCGGGTCTACTGGCACGTGCTATCGCGCGAGAACTACTTGGCATGTGAAGGTCTTAATGACGTTGTGGAGTGCCCAACGTGGATTACCCTCGTCGTCTCCAGCCGTCTTTCTTCGCTGTACTGGTTAGAGGAGAGAGTTTCAGCACTACTTCAGATACACTGGTTAACGGTTCCATTCTGTAGGGAAATACTGAACGAAATAACGAACGCTGCCTAAATGTCCTCACCGCTACAAGGACGCGCCTTGAAGTGCGCCGCTCCTTTAATAAAGTGAATAGCTTTGTAAGCGTATTCGGCTGTCCACTTACATTGACAATTATGGCTGATGGCGCTTGCACAATATTTTTATCTCAGTGCAACTTATATGATAACAAAATCTTCAATTGCGGCATTTTTCAGCATTGTTTTATGACGACTCCAAATATTGGTTGACCTTTAAAGAAGAAGACGTAGTTGGTTATATGGTGGGGATCTAAAGGCGGTTATTGACATGACCTTTATAATTTATTAAATCCCGTAATGGTGCACACCAGGAAAAAGATATGATCGATTAAAAAAAATAGCAGGTATAAGAATATTACAAAAGTGTGTTAGGAGATGTGGCGAGGTGGCGTAGGCGCCGCAATTTTAGAAGCTGACCAATTTTGACACTATCGCTAGTAATCTAACGAAACCGCAAGGACACTGAGCTTCTTTTTGATAGGTCATCAATCTAGTTGATTTGTTGAAATAGAAATGAAGTTATGAACGAAGGAATCTAAAAAAAGGGCCAGACTTAATTTGACGGCAGGTTACCTGCATTGGGTAAAGAAGCTGCAGGTAGCTGAAAGTGAAAAATAAAAAGCAATATAATATACGTCATTCGCAGCTGCTCCAGCGCCGCGATTTTTCAGCGATGCCGTTTCCCGTGAATAATGCACTTCAGCGCTCTTCACGATCGTGATTGGTCAAGCCAGGTTCCACCCAGGGCGGAGCGTTGTACGCGGCCCCTTGCGAATGCGGAAAGCGCTGAAATGCATTCGCATCGGAAAAGTCATCGCTACAAAATACAGGCACAGGATACTTAATTGCCGAGAGCTGCGTATAATAACGTTGTGATAAGTTGCGGGCGATCTGCACAGTGCCTGGCTTTATACTGTAGCCATTCGATGTCTGCCAGAAAGCACAGTATCAATGGTATCTTTGGTGATGATATCATATAAATTTTTTTAAAAGTTCAAGATATCGTGCAATGGAGAATCATGTAGTGGTACTGCAGCTGCTAAAACGCTGAAAATAGTTACTTCACTGAAATAAAAATGGAAAGTATAATCCACGTCGTTTAAATAGGGAAATTTCACAAAGAAAACGGGAGCGATAACTTCACAAAAAAATATTGCCTGAAATAATGAACGTTTTCCTATTTTTCTAGCTACAAAATATGAAGTTTGAACGGAATCTACTTTGTGTTCAAGCAACTTATAGAGTTCACATTTAGATGCCTCAGCATCTGAGGAACTTGAAGATGATGAACAATTGGTTTAAGGTATCTGGTTTACCACTACAGCGACAGTAATTAAATAAGGGAATATCATCTTAATAAATCGATGTACAGGGATGTGTTCGCTGATGGATTGGAGTGTGATACTAAAGCGCCACACGCCGTTTTAAAGGGATGATAACTTCGTGAGACAAATTAAAAAATAGAGTGGAACAAAAGCTGTCTAAACGTGAGTGATTCTTGTTTAATTAGTGGAAATTATTGAACAGAAGTAATCTGCACCGTACATTTCCTCAAAAATGGGTGCCATTGCAAAAGAATCACATCTACTGCGTAGAAAACCATCCCACAAAATCTACGCATATATATTTCTGTCTTCCAGGAGACCTAATCAAGTGTTTTTATTTGTGATGTAGTTGCAAAGAAATTGATGCACGAACACGCCAAACAGCAACTCGCTGATTGGAATACCAAACAAACATGGAAGTAATAGCAGACTTACACTGTTCGTATTAGAAATTTTGAATAGTCACTAGGAGTAGAATCGCACGCGCACGTTTTCATACATTCACGCATGTTAATGTTCAAGGCTGCGTATTCGGCATGCTCGTGTGCTGAACTGTGATCATGTTAACATCAGTCATCGATTTTATTTAGTGTTTTGCCGCAATTTGTGATGTCGTTTTCTTTTTCTTTTTTTATGCAACAAGAAGAAAAGCGCCTCTTGGGCGCCGGTGCTCGCACTGCGACCGCGCGAAAGGAAGAGGGAGTTAGGGTAAAACAAGTGATCACAGGGACGCCCTCTTGTCTGCTGGTTGTGTATAGGGTTACGCCACTGGGTATGCAGGTTCTTTTCTGATATTGAGACAAGGCCCTGTAGCGTGTGAGACTTCAAGTGAAGGGCAACGGAAGGAAGAATCCTGAAAAAGAGACAATTATGTCGAAAATGCACGCAGCATGCGCTATCAAGGCTTTGCTTAGAATGTAATAACGTATTAAGAAACTTTGTCTTGCCAAAATTCAAAGTGTCTGTTCTCAATTCTCAGGCCGATTGGTCCTCTCAAAAATTCTCCTTACAATGCTATGGAAACCACATTCTTCTTTGAGTTGTTGGGAACGTAGTCCAGTGCAGACTAAGTTTCCTAAAAGAAGAGTCCAAGGAAAGAAATATGGACGGTCTCTACCGTCCCATCCTCTGCACGCAAAACAATGGTGCAACAGCAAAGGCTTCAAATGGTTTCGTAAGAATTTACAGAGCATATAGAAAAAAAACGCACTGTGCTGTCTTTTTCTTAGACATTGTGGATTATTTGCGAGAACCGCCTTAAAAATGTGACCGTACCGCATTTTTCTCTGCTTTCCATGACGCAGATTTACGCCCGGCGTTAAGCCAGTCTACGGAAATCAACTGAAGTCTTCTCTGTAAAGCCAGCGCAGGCGAACGGGGAAAAAACTTATAGTAAAATGGTTCGCCAATGACTATCACACGGCGCTGTCATTGACAGATTCGCAAGAGGTGACTAGGTTAGTATATAAAATAATAGTGGCAGTCCTAAAATTGCACCAGGAGGGTGAAAGTTTACAAAGTCGTCCATAGATTTTACATTTCTGTGTCGAGCACCTACACATATACGCTTTATTGTACGTGCAACAGGCGTGGCTAAGCTATACGGTGCCGTGTATTTTAGTATGGTAACAGAAATTACGATGAAAGAGGATGTGGACTTGTTTCACTCCACTAACAAGACAAAAAATAACGTAAGCCCTAGAAAGCATAAAAACCCCATACTGACTCACGAGAAAACTACTAATGATGGTGCAGCCCCGCAATGATTTCACAACCTACAAGGACAACTAAAACATCTTCTCCGCAGTTTCATTGTTATTATCACTGTTTGTCTAACGAAATAAATTCAGGCAGTATACACCGCTAGAAAAAGCTCGACATGGTTGCCTCGGTGGGAAGGAAGAGGCTTTGAGGCATTACCACAAACTGAAACACTGACCTTCGCTGGCACTGGTATGTGTACGCATATTCTTCATGCCTCCCCCTAGGCGGCTCAATATCACCCCTGGCCATGTCTCCTGGCTTATTTCCTCTTATTTTGCTTTCGAATCCTGGGCGAGCGACTTATTATATCGCTGCCGTGAACCATCGCATCGGGGCTGAGCTGATAGAAAACCTTAAAAGTCTTGATCTCTTATAATCGCGTGAACCGGCAAACCTTGGAGACTCATTCTCGATCCCCCAAAACAAAGAATCAGTTGAAGGGCAAGAATATGGACCTCAGGCTTTGGGCGATGAGTCGCGGTCATGATGGAGGAAATTGATGAACGAGGACCGTGCTTCTAAAAAAATAAACGCGCAACCTAAACAACTCACTACCAGAGTTGGCAGAGCGTGTCGTTTGCGTGAGCTTTATTTTATCTTGGAAAGTTAAGGATGATGCTTGGCATGGTGGGTGGGTAAACTCGCGGCCATTGAAAGAACCACCTGAATTTGTTGCTTCATAGTTGGCAGCAAGGCTCTTGCTATTAGCCTAACAGGACAGCTAAGGTTAATATCCTACTCCTTGTTATTTTTGCAAGTTTTGGCACTCACTGCTCAAAAAGATTTATAGCGGACGTGGCCTTGCGCATACTACCGACAAATACACCATAGATATGCACACAAAATGAATGTTTCAGCCCTTAGTTTACCTCACCACGCACATTCCATTGATTGATTGATTGATTGATTGATTGATTGATTGATTGATTGATTGATTGAATAGAGGAACGACCATCTATAGGATTGACCGATGACTAATTGTGTAAGTGACAACTCAAAGCAAGGCCTGATGTACGACAACAGCCGTAGTGAGGGACGGAGAATTACATTTCAAATCTGGATGTCACTAATTTAGCACATAATATAGGTGCACCGACGTTGTTGCTTTCCTACTCACATTCCAAGAGCTGAGATTCAAAATTGAACCTAAAATCACGTGACTACCGAAGACTACTGTAGACAAAGAGCCATAACGGTGCGTACGCAGCGATGGAAGCATCGTTGTCCAGACCGCTTCATTATTTTTTATTAAAGCACACCATACATGCCGAGAAAGTTTGTGCATTACCTCTTAGGGCATTTGTCAAGCTTTACTGCAATACACCACCTTAACTCAAGGGGTAGCATATTCAAAAGTATATATTTCAAAAGTACGACCAAATTTCAACAAATTTGACCAAATAACGTCGGGAGAGTAATTTCTTGAAATAAGACATGCATTTACGGCACTGAGTCGCAACTTCCCTGCTGCATTACGACATTGTTTTGGTTCTGCCCAAAACACTGCTATAATGCCATTTCAACGTACAGCTCTCAACGGCGCTAAACAAATTTTGGTACAGACGGTATCTGGCTGATGCCAGAATTTTCTGGCCTTTCCAGGTTTCTAATGTGGTGAACCGCTTATGCGCCGTCTTGAAAACACATTTTTATTTGTTTGCTGTCACATGCGAACAAAAGAGACTTCAATAAGACTCCTGGGGAACCGTCATGTAATGCCATGCTGAGCTTTCATAGCATGAAACTTCCAGTTTCTACCGAGTTGAAAGCGCAGGCTGCTCACTTTCTTTTGCTCAAGGAAGCATTAGCGCTTACAGTTTTCGTGCGTCGAAGTACACCTTAAATTGCGTTGTTAAATACAGTGAAGCGCAGGGACGCTGAAAAGTGCATGATCCTTGTGAAACTTTTTAAGTGACAGGCCAATTCCAGAAGATTGTTAAGTGGTTTAGTTCATTTGGGGTATTCCTTAGGCAATAACACTTCAAACTGCATCATCATCTCAACGGGAGGATTGCAGCACTCGATAAGCGGACGCTTTTCCTATGCTTGCGCGCATACGCGAGAAGCCGCAAGGGAGCTATTGTGGCCGATTTCTATGCCACTGTCATTCGGGTGCACTAAGTTCTGGTTAAACCTTTTCGTTACTGGTTAGAGAGCGAGTGTATGTACTCTGTCCGAGGTGTTGTCGTCATGACTCAAGATGCCGTGGGATCACTAAGCCTGGAATGCTACTGATGAAGCAATGGATATGCCACATTCTTTATGTGCAAAAGAAGCCCCGTCTTCACAAAGGCTCCTCGAATTGAGCCTATGCTAAGGAAGCTCTTCAAGGACGGTGTTCTGTTACACAAAACGTCCACGTCTGAGAATGCTCGTCCAAAGGAGGAAATTGCGAGAGTTTCACTTGAAAATCTCAAGATGACAATAAAGCAAATTACAAATTTTCGTACCTTTTCACAAAGCTATATCTCCTCTTCAACCAGTGTGTTCGTAGTAACCCTCAATATTATCCACATATATTTTTAATTTATTTCTTATTGGCTTCTTTACGGTTCGTTTAAAAACGCTGCAATTTTTATTTCAGGTAAGTTTCGGTAGTTGAAACGCCATTGCCTTACCTTATAGCCGTGAGACAGGATGCGAATGGTTTATGAATGTGGGGCACGGCATGGGTCTCTTCAGTAATTCTTTGTTATTCTATACTACATTATATTGTAGTACTACCTCCATCAGTCTGATTGAACATGGAAAATTGTCCCAGACGAAAAGGTACTACTAAGTAGCTTGAGAGTTGTAGCGACTCTTACTAACTAAGGAAAGGTAGGTAACAATTCTCAGCTAAAGACTCAAGTATGAAATGATAACCGTTATGCAGTACAGCACCATCTTAACAATTGTCTCAGGGCACAGAACAACACAAGCGAATCTGTCGGCACGCAATGAGCAGAACAATCACAGAAAATATTAAACAAAAGCTCCACTGGAATTGTCTAAGTTTGCGTAATCATTGTGCGACTTCCTCATTTCCACGCAGCCCGTTGTCATTATCAATCTTATCAAACTTGATACGATCAGTATATGAACGTAACAATCCTCATCAATCATTATCAAGTTTATCGAACTCGATCAGAGCCTTATGAAACATTATCTGTCTTTATCAACTTTATGTCACATTATTCGACTCTTGTCAATTCTTACTTGTCCTTATCAACCTTACTGGAGTTAAATCGGGCCATTATAGGCCGTTATCAGCCTTTATCAACCTCACTAGGAGTGCTCCGACCATTATAAGCCCTTTTCGCTCTTTAGCACACCATCCAGCTGCGTCAAACTATTATCAACCGTGATGAAACTCATATAACCCGTCATCACTGCATATCTTTTTCAGCTTATTGACTGCTTATCTGTCAGTGTCGCGCGAAGTGAAGCGCTTCAGCCTTCTGAGATCGGGAACATTTCGGTCGGTGAACGAGCGCTCTAACGGAAGGCGCATCCCGCGACCACGGAAACGCATCGCAGATGTGGCTCTCTTGGTATTTATTTTCGGCACAGGAATTTTCCTGATGTCTACAAGGCTCTAAGTGGGCTTCACATGGCTTTTATTACAGCGTCACCAAATCTTTCAATCGAGCAATCATGCAAACTGTTTTCCTTTGGCTTTTGTTTTGTGCTGGAGATACAACACATTCACATTGCTCAGATTTACCACCTCCTCAAAAGAAAATGTGTTTAGCCTAGTTTGCAATGTCCGTGTCGCACGGGCACGCACAAACCCCTTCCGGATGATGAAGCTTGAGACTTCCTAAGGGAGTTCAACCTCAATGAAATTGTATGACACAACTGGCCACTAAGTAGTGTATAATAGAAGCTGCCAGAAGCATATTCAACGGTGTTTTGTTTTTGTTTAAATACAATAATGCAACTTATAACTACGTTCGCAGCTATTATAATTATTTATTATAATTATTATTCAATATATTTGACGCGAAAAACATGCCACTCGATAAAAGTGCGCTCGCGAAACATAGCAGTACTGCCAACGATGCTAGGCACTCTGTGCTTTGCTTTGTAGCGTGGCGAGTCGGCTCTGTCTTCTGCCACCAGATCCGCTGCAAGCTATACTCAAAAGATTTTTGCGTGCCCGGTGACATAGTTAGCGTTCCTTTCATCTTTCATTTTGTGTGCGGGGCCGGTGTCAGTCATGAGTGGCCACACCTGCACTACACGGCACGACTAAACTGAAGAAAGTCTACATTCACATGAAGCCGACACGAGCGGACCAAGTGGGAATTCGGGACGTCGAGAGCGACATGACCGCGTTCACATGGAATCGCTTCTGACAAGCCTGTACAACGGCGGCACGCAACGCCCAGCCGAGATGTCAACGCGTTCGAACTGGGCTTCTGGTTCTGGCGGCCGTCTGCAACAGCTCCATTTCATGGGTCTTATCGCTGCGATGAGGTTGCACGGCCCAGCGTTTGTCCAGGCCTTGTGCGACGCGTAAAGCGTGACGTCACAGTGGTCGCGCGCAGGTCTCGGCGCTGGCGATCCCGACCCGTCCGCGTTGTTTATATGCTTGCCGCAAATGCTACGGGCTCAGTCAACCTACCCATATTCAATCAAATGACGAGGCGTCGAGTCGGGTTCAGTGAGCCCGGCTCCATGCATGCGTGTTCAGCCCAACCGGCCAGTGCTTACACGATCTCTACAGGCACCTTTAGGCCGACCAGCTGACTCGACTCACTTCTGTTCGTCGAGAGTATTGTGCAGCGCTAGCATAACTACGCTTTCAACTGCGCTTTCAACTTGCGCTTTCAACTCGGTAGAAACTGGAAGTTTCATGCTACGGAAGCTCAGCATGGTATTAAATGACGGTTCCGCAGGAGTCCTATTGAAGTCTCTTTTCTTCGCTTGTGACAGCAATGAAATGAAAATGTGTTTTGAAGTCGGCGCATAAATGGATCCCCACATTAGAAACTTCCGCAATATTGCTTGTACTTTTAATTAATTCGATAGAGATGTTCTAACCACACGCAAAAGCAATTATAATGAAAACAAGAATAAAAGACTCAGTTTTACAATGACAAGTATGGGCACGAGAGTACTCCCATCCGCCGCAGAGGTAGATCGGCGATCCCTCTTGACTAAAAATTCCATTAAAAACCTTTAGCGAAAGGGCGACCGTGTGACACCGAGTATATCTCCCTCGAGATAGAGATGACGGAATTTAAAAGGAGTTTTCGTGTGCCGGGGTGACAAGGAAATGACGCCCGGCTTCTGAGCACGGGTCGTAGGTTCAAAAATCACCACCGCCAAAGTTTTTCCTTTCAATTTTATTCTATTTTTAATTATGCGGCGTATTGTGTCACGCTTTATAGACCAAGAGACCGACGGACAGATTTTCTGTGTAAGTCGCCTAAGAATGCTTACACATTAAAAGAAGGCCCGGATATTGTAACAATATTATGGCATTACACATCAAACAAACCTGCACTTCGGCATTGTTCCTTACATCAGTAACACTTACGCAGTAGACAAGAAAAGTAAAAGGGACAATGAGCGCGACTGCAAATTTGTATGCGAGCGAGGTCTCATCGTTATATTTTTCTTTATTCTCTCTTTGAGGATGTCATGAGGGATGAACGACGCAACCACACAATGTAGCACATATTTCTCGCCAATGACGTGGTGAGAGTGTTGCGGTTGACAACTGCTAATTAACGATGTGTCCGAAAACGATGTCCCCATTTTTCTCAATTTTCGGTGCTCGAAATGAATTAGATGGCCGCCTCTGGCGAAGGTCCATCTGTCATTAATGTAGGCAGCGCTTAACATTAATCATCGTTTAGCGAAGGAAATTGGAAACGGACGCAGGGATCAAGGGTTAAGCAGGCTCTGCGTGAAGGCCGTTGAGGAATAATAATGTTCAGTAATCGAAATCGGCGCCCTCGAGTGTCACTGTTTCAACTCCAGTAGTAGGTTAGATGTCTGTTTGGCTTTTCCTTAATATATAAGAGAGACAGAGACAAAAGTGAAGGAAAGACAGGGAGGTTAGCCCAGTGTAAATACCGGCTGGCTATCCTGTGCTGGGGAAAGGGGTGAAGGGAATAAAAGGAGAAGGAAGAGAGAGAAAAAAGGAAAAATGCACACAATAACGCTAGGTTACGAGCAAGAATAGTCAAAAGTGGTCGCACAATTCACATATCATTAAGAACTTGAGCAAAGCCCTTAAGGCCTTGAGTCTGGATCCGTCTGGATCCGAAACCCGTCTGGATCAGTGTCCTAGAACTTTCTCTTCTGTGAAGGGGCGATTGTCCAGTTCTTGGAGCGCGGTCACGAGCACTTTTCTTTGCACATTGTAACGTGGTCAGTCACGGAAGAGGTGCACGATCGTCTCTTCGCAGCCGCAGGTGTCGCAAGCAGGGCTGTCGGCCATTCCAATGCGGAAGGAATAAGAGTTCGTGAATGCCACGCCGAGGTATAGGCGGCACAGAAGTGTTGCTTCCGCTCGTGGCAACCCTGGTGGAAGACAGAGTTGCAAACTTGGATCCAATCTGTAAAGACGTGTGTTCCTGAATTCACTGGTGTTCCACAGAGTTAGCGTAAGCTCGCGTGCGAGGGAGAGAAGACTTGTGGCTGCATCTGTTCTTGACAGCAGTATGGCTATAATCTGGCCACCATCATGGGCTGACTAGGCAGCGTCATCCGCACTATCTTTTCCCGAAATTCCGCAGTGACCCGGTATCCACGGGTAGATAATGTGTCCTTTGCCGATTGCGTAATGGTGGAGTAGTCGGATGTCTGCGACTAATTGTGCATTTGGTCCGTGGTTGAAAGGGGACAGCTAACACTGGAGAGCTGCCCTTGAATCAGAGAAGATAGACCATGAATGTGGTGATTTGGGACCAATAAACTCCAGAGCAGCATGAATAGCCACGAGTTCTGCAGCGGTCGATGATGTAATGTGAGACGTCTTGAATTTGATAGTGACAGATTGAGCGGGAAGTACCATTGCTCCAGCTCAACTTTTAGAGGAGGCAGAACCGTTCGTGTAAATGTGGGTGCGTTCGTTATGTTTTTCATGTAGGAATGAAAGAACGGTTTCGTTTGAGGGCGCAATATGACATCTCCGCTTTCTTTTTGATGCCGGGAATAACAAGAAGGACATGGAGTGGATGCAAGCACCACAGTGGTAGAGATGGTCGTGCTGCAGGTGTGAAGTCTCACGGTAAATTTCCGTGATTGGCGACAATCATTCTGCAAAACGCTGAACGAAGTCGAGCGGCGGAAAGGGAGGCGAGATGATGCGATGGAAGTCAGGCGAAGTGCCTGATGTGCACCCTTAAGGAGTCGACATGAATATACGTATTGATAGGGTGGTCATGCCTGATGGCTATTGTTGCTGCCGTTGATGCACACATGGGAAGGCCAAGACAAGTTCGCAGAGCTTGAGCTTGTACAGACTGGAGGGTCGGAGGTTGGTATTACCGGTCCCACCTAGTACAGGTAAGCTGTAGCGTAGGATACCCAGGAACAGTGCGTTATAGAGTTGGAGCATTGCAATCACAGACGCACTCCATGACTTTCCTGCAAGAAATCTGAGCACGTCTGTTATCATCACTAGTTTCCTTTTTAGGTAAGAGACGTGAGGACTCCAGGAGAGGTCTCGATCTATTTTCACTCCTCGAAAACGGCGCGTCTTCTCGTAGGCAATAGGCTGTCTATTAATTCTAACAACGTACTGTCTCAATGATTTGCTCGTGAAAGCGACCATAGAGCACTTCTGGGAGGACACCTCCAAACCCCGTGCTCGAAGATAGCTGCATGTTAGTGTGGCCGCGTTTTGCAGTCTGGCGCGAACCTGTGGACGTGTCGCTTCTGATGACCAAATGCATATATCGTCTGCATATATCGACACATAGACGGATTGTGGAAGGGTGTGAACCAAGTCGATGAGCACGAAGTTAAATAGAGCGGGGCTCAAGACTACGACTTGTGGTACTCCACGGTAGGTGTTATGTTGTGATGATGCACCATCATCTGTTTGCACAAAGAATGACCTGTCCATCAAGTAGCTGAATAACCATCGAAACACAAGTCCACTTGGGCTGACATCGCCGAAGGCGTCCAGGATGGCTCGATCTGCTATGTTGTCATAAGCGCCTTTAAGGTCCAGGAACATCGCCACTGACAGTCTCCTTAGGCTTTTTTCGTGTTGAACAGACGAGACCAGATCTATGACGTTGCCTACTGAAGAGCGTCTACAGCGGAAGCCTGCCATAGCGTCAGCGTATATCTTGTAGTGTTCTAGACATCACTCTAGACGTGTCAGCACCCGTCCTCTCCATCACTTCCCCTAGACAACTAGCCAGAGCAATGGGACGATAAGAAGACACATCTAGGGGTGATTTAACTGGTTTGAGCAGAGGCACAAGGCGGCTGGACTTCCATGCAGCAGGAACCACTCATTCACGCCATGAATTATTGTACACGTCTAGGAGAGCATGCCGGGCTGTTTCACCGAGGTTTCCAAGAGCTGCGTATGTCAACCCGTAAGGCCGAGACGATGAGGAAAGTCTGCACACTGCCAACGCTGCCTGCAACTCCTCGATGGAAAACAGATTGTCCATACGAGAATTACTTGAAATTGGAAGATCAAGGGGATCACGTGTAGCGAACGATGGTGGTAGAACAGCAACCTTGAAACAGAAGTCCTCCGCTACGTCGATCTCTCTACGACCTTGGTAGAGAACCAGGCATTTGAAGGGGCGGCATTGCTGCGGTGATGTTCAAAGACCACGCATCGTTCTCCATATATTTGACAGGGGTTTATGCGGATCAAGAGAATCACAGAAGGTTTTCCATCTTAGAGACCGCAGGGAGTTGATCCGACGCTGGATCTTTTTCTGTATGCGGCTCGCCTCCCTCAGGTCATAGATGAACTTGGTGCGCTTGTACCTTCGTTCCGTACAACTGCGGATTGCTCGAAACAGCTCCAATTCTGCTTCAAATTGAGACACTTAGGAATACGCCTAAAAGCTCTTGTGGCTGCTTGAGCAGCGGCGTTAATTAGCTTTTCGATATGGCCGGGTAGAGAGTCCTGGATCTCTTGGTAATTCTTTTCCATGAGCAACGTGTATTTAGGCCAGTCGATGTTATGAACTCTGCTAGAGTGGGACTTGCGTATGCCGTCGATTTAACATATGCTGGAACGCGGTCATTACCATGCGTTTCGTTTTCCGTAAACCATTTCACACTGGCACTGGGGCACCTTGAAACAAAAGTTAAGTCCAGGCAGCTACTGATGTCAATCCCCGCAGAAAAGTGGAACTGCCATCAATCAGGCAGCAGAGCTCATGGTCAAAAGCGAAAGATAGTACACGTCTTCCCCGACAATCCATCTTTAAGCTTGCCCATAGCGGATGATGCGCATTGAAGTCGCCGGTAATAATCCATGGTCAAGGTGTCGCTGTTAAAATTGCACTTAGTCTTGCGTGGTCAAATTGACTCGAAGGTGAAATGTAGGCGCCTACGAGCGTGAGCGCGATGGTCTTGCATTTTATAGTCAAACATACGTACTGATTGTCGTCGTCAGGTGCCACTGGGTGTAAAACATACGTGAAATCGCATCTGATATAAACTATGACTTTGCTGCGGTCGCTACAGTTGGCAGACATGAAAGCTTCATATCCTGATAGGCGTATGGCACTCTCAATGTTTCGTTCACAAATGATGATTATTGGAAATTTGTTCTTAAAAACAAACGGACGAAAGTCCGAAATGCGGTATTTAATGCCTCTGATATTCCATTGGAAGATAGGCGCTTCCTTGACCTCTTTAAGGAACGAGCAGTCATGGTACTTCTCAAGACCGGACAGTACCGGATTCAGGGTATCCAGTATTTAAACTGCGCCTCGAGCCGTCGGAGTATGTCTGGCGGTCAGTAGTACTCGTAGCGTATTCATAAGGGCCTTTATCATAGTGACAACTTGTTTGTCGTTTTCTTGGTTGCTGCCAGAAGGTGAAGCGTGATTCGGCGAGCGTGCTACATCTTGTCGCTCCGCTGGTGGATCTAGCCGTGGCAACGGCGGCCACTCCTCGCATGAGGCAATGTTATTGGAGACATTCTACTTAGGAACCTCGTTGCTAGTATTGCTAGTTGTCTGTGGAAGTTTGTGGACTGTCAGTGGATGCGGTCCATCCTTAGCAATTGCAGTGGGCTTCCTAGATTTCCGGCGATGTGAACGCCGACGTCGCAGTTTAGCGGCAGCCTCCCTGTGTGACGAACCATCTCTGACCATTTGCCTCAAGACTGTAGGCTCATTTTTCACATGTGGGCAATTCTTTGAAGATGCATCGTGAAACCCTTGACAATTGGCTCACTTTTGGTTCTTTGCACGACATGCATGGGAGCTGTGCGACCCAGAGCATCGTGATCACACGGCACCATTTGTGCAAACTGCACTAACGTGCCCTATCTTTTCACGCTTCCGGCACTGAAGCGGCCGTACTAGGTGCCGGAAGTACGCGACCTTGACATGTGACGGTAGGCTGTCTCCTTTATATGTTAGCTTCACACAGTGCGCATTCCCCAGGCGACGGGCTTGCAATATGGCAATCCCCGCTGTCGCTGGTTTAATGAGTATATGCAGGTCAGCATCGCTTATGGAATTGTCGACGTCGTACACCACACGGGCTGTAGAGTCACGATCGTCTTGTTTGTAGCAGCGTACGTTGAAGCTATCCAGCACTTTAACATTACTCAGAACGTCTAGTGCGCTGCGGTTTGTGACATCTAAAGCGAGATTGTACTTTCTGGCATTGATCCTTACATCTTTTATCTGACCCGCAACAAGCGCTTCGAGCGATATAGATGTAGCTTGGTGGTTAAGCTGGTTTAGATTGTCGCTAGCAGCCACAGGCACGAATAAAATTGTGTGGTACGATGACTTTCGCCTCGGGGCCACAGTTGCCTTACTTTTGGAAGGAGATGTCCTGACGAGTTATCTATTTGCTTTGCGCTTTGCTACGGGCACGAAGTCACTGTTATCCGAAGTTTCATCACTGGTCGTTGAATAGATCACAGTGTCCTCGCTGTCGGTGCCACTCGGGCGACTAGACCAGCTTCTAGGAGGGGACGCTGTTGACGTGGAAGGACCCGGCCCCCTTCCAGGTGACTCCATGTCTATCGCCGTAGTTAAGGCAGCGGCGTCTCCCAAAAAGTAGCTTGAAATTAGCAAACACAGAAAAGCAGCGTTTCACACAACACACTTCGTCGTCTTCGTCCGCCTTAATATAATAAAGAAAATAATTCCTTAAAATATAAGGAATTTGCTTCGTTCCATTTACCCACAGGGTTGCCTTATCATAATGTTTCAAATGTTTGTCCTTCGAATTGAGCTTCAAGTCTAAGCACAGCGAGGGAATGAGGTTTAAGCAGCAAATAAGGGACACATTAAGCCCGGTTTACATCTGCTTTATGACAGTGTGTCTCATCCCATTTCATCCCTCTAATTTCATGTTTTCCAACAGGTTTGCCAACAACGTTAATGTGGCAAAGTCTTGGATCGTGGTTCTACTTAAAACAAACTTTACTTGCAGTGTGTAATCTACTTTCAGAGTTGTCGGAGATACGAGCAACTTGGAGCGTTGTAGAAATTTGGAATAATTATGTCTAGTCTAAAACTGTTATGACAGCGTAAACTACTGTACAAAGACTGGCAGAAATTAAATTTTATTACTGATCAATGAACGTTACGGCCTGAATATGTAATAGCCATGATAGATGATATCTCCCTTGCAGGGAGATACGATCTCGCCAATGCTATCCACAGTACAGGAGGTATTCAGAGACCTGGATTGGGAAGAATTAGGGATAAAAGTTAATGGAGAATACCTTAGTAACTTGCGATTCGCTGATGATATTGCCTTGCTTTGTAACTCAGGGGACCAATTGCAATGCATGCTCACTGACCTGGAGAGGCAAAGCAGAAGAGTGGGTCTAAAAATCAATCTGCAGAAAACTAAAGTAATCTTTAACAGTCTCGCAAGAGAAAACCAATTTACTATAGGTAGCGAGACACTGGAAGTGGTAAGGGAATACATCTACTTAGGGCAGGTAGTGACGGCAGATCCGGATCATGAGAGGGAAATAATCAGAAGAATGAAAATGTGCTGGGGTGCGTTTGGCAGGCATTCTCAGATCATGAACAGCAGGTTGCCATTATCTCTCAAGAGAAAGGTGTATAATAGCTGTGTCTTACCAGTACTCACATACGGGGACGAAACCTGGAGGCTTACGAAAAGGGTTTTACTTAAATTGAGGACGACGCAAAGAGCTATATAAAGAAGAATGATGGGTGTAACGTTAAGGGATAAGAAAAGAGCCGATTGGGTGAGGGAGGAAACGCGAGTTAATGACATCTCACTTGAAATCAAGCAACAGAAATGGGCATGGGCAGGGCATGCAATGAGGAGGGAAGATAACCGATGGTCATTAAGGGTTACGGACTGGATTCCAAGGGAAGTGAAGCGTAGCAGGGGGCGGCAGAAAGTTAGGTTTGCAGGGACGACATGGCCACAATGAGTCCATGACCGGGGTTGTTGGAGAAGTATGGGAGAGACCTTTGCCCTGCAGTGGGCGGAACCATGCTGATTATTATTATTATTATTATTATTATTATTATTATTATTATTATTATTATTATTATTATTATTATTATTATTATTATTATTATTATTATTATTATTATTATTATTATTATTATTATTATTATTATTATTATAGTTAGCGCGTTTGCAGCACTGTGTTTTACACTGCTAATGAATGTTAAGGTACGTAAATTTACGTACATTACGGAGATTTACGTGCCTACGTAAATTTCAACGTTATGTATATCGGCAAGCAAAAAACGAGATTTTATATAGATTAAAAATGTAGCTTGGCCTAACCTAACTACAGGTAGCCCTATAGAAAAGCTACTTCTATAGATTGGGAATAATTTTTTTTCCAGCTTATGCACTCGCTTATTTACGAACAAACGATACATTTTCGGATTCCATGGCATATGAAGCACCAGCAACACTGCACGAGCAGATTGAGCACGAGAGAAAGAATGCACATGAGTGTTCCGTAGTACGTCTGGCTAAGCGTTCAGCCTGTCTAACTGGAATGACAGGTCTCAATATTCAACAAAAGTTGTGCGCGTTAAGTCGGCCAGTACGCTTAAACTGACCCCCGGGGACTATATGACGATGTATTTAAAAAATACGTCACCCAATGTTTTGTTTGGGGTCTTCGTTTGTGTTACTGAACACACATTGCAGAATAGCGAGCCTTACACATCTTACTAAGTCTCCGGGATTTGAAGCTCCACTTTACAAGCTTCCTGCCACAGCTCGTTATGTTGAGTGCTCGCTTCACATTAGTCTGTTGTTGCTTCTTTATCGTACTACGTGGATTATACTTGTTTAATGCGGTGCGCGTACAGGTGAGCACTCCAAAATGGCGCGTGAAAAAAGAAACGTAGTGATGAAAATAACTATATTTAGAATTCATCGCACACATTTTCGATACTTGCCGTTGGATATCGTTTTCAAGCTTCCGCAATATGTGGGCACTCTTTTAAGTGAAACGAATCGAAGGGTTGATCGCTGAGTGATTGCTTGCCCTGTAAGTATGGGTGTTATGTAGGGCGTTCGCTTGTCTCAGAGTTTTTCACATCAGCTACGGTGGAAAAACACTTGGTCTTGTGAACGACACCCAAAAATCGGTTTCATTTTTTTTCGTAGTTTTTGCTTCTTTCGCGAGGGGCGCCGCCGAATAGAGGAATTAGCTTTAAGAAATCATGTTTGATAGTACGTAATGAAAACAGTGAACAGACATTTTTAATACAGGGTCAAGAAATACCTCGGGTAGAGGAATAAATATACCTTGGCATATGGATAAACGAAGGCATAGATATCTGTCGATACCGAAAAAAACAATAATAGTGAAACGAAAGAGAAATGGCGGCCATAATGAAGCACAGAGCGTTGTGGGGCTATAATAAGGAAGAGATACTCAGGAGTTTGTGGAAAGCTGTAATTGTTTCAGGACTTACATTTCGAAACGCAGTTGTTAGCTTGAAGTCAGAGGCACAATCAGGACTCGATGGCAACTGAAGGTTAATGGGGCGCCTCGCATTGGGCGCTCAGGCGAACACTGCAAATGAAGCTGTGTAGGATGACATGTTCGGGACAAGTTTTGAAATGAAAGACGCTAAGGGTAAACTCAGGGCTGTTTCTGACAACGGTAAAGTGAGAGAGCGCACGCTCACTAGCTCTACATACGCCATGTATAATTCTCTAGTTTTAAAGCGCACGGAGTGTGCAAAATGCACGATGTGGAAGCGTAAGCGAACAACGACTCCGCTCCACGAGTTGGGTTTAGAAAGCGATGGACCAAGGCTATACCGAGTGCAGCTATGTGCGTTGTTAGCATGCAAGATAACTGAGGAAGCTACTTATAAAATTGGTTATTCTAATCTAGAGCTAGTTGAAATTTACTCCATTCTATAATTTTATTTACTCAGATATTGACAACTGTCTATCGTAGGGTTGGACTGCGCACTGGAGCTTGACAACAGAAACCGCAAGCCCAACACGGCAAACATGTCTGCATGGTACACGTGATAGCTGCAATTGCTATACAATAGTAATTTCGGACTAGAATAATGCATAAAAAGGCAAAAGAAGTTAGTACCCTGCGAAGCCGTACTCAGAAATAAGAAATGTGTAGGTTATCGTATACATCCGAGCACAAGCGTGCGCACAGCGTCGGCCGCTCTGTACGTATATCACTGTTTGCGCGTGACGCACAATCAATGTGACGGTACAGATATTTTCACCTGACACCCAGAACACTGACATCTGAACACACAGAGGCGGAACACTTCCTGAAACTTGGTCGCTAAGTTGTTTTACGATGCTTGATTCCTGCACTGCAAATGTAGATCCGAGAAACACTTCAGGAGTGGTTTATAGTTGTATAGGCATTTTTTATTTCACAAATATCCCGGGTAATAGTAGTAAAGAATCGGCAAGAGCCAGTAGTGCCACAGAGAAACTATCATCGCGCGTTACAAGGGCGTTTGCATTGAAATACGTTCGTACAGGAGCTCACACCGCTAGAAGAAGACAGAAAATCATGACCCTAACACAGCAGCGCTCCTGTCTATTCTTAGACTGTGCAAGAGGAATACTTTTAAATTACATGATACGGCCTTTCTATGTCGGCTAGTTGTGGAATAGCCAGTGTTGCCCTATTTGATGTTCTCGCATTGAGCGCACATTCTATAAAATTAACATAAGTCTCTCATGAATATTACTTTTGCGGCTCTAATAGACGCATGGTTTCCACATCGGAGAGAGATACTGAATTGCTTTTTACTACGCGAGAATTGACATGGCGCTCAATTCTGTCAATGCCAAGAGCGCACCGGAGCAGGGTGGAATTACGTGTCAGTTGTTGCGGAACCCCAAAGAACCACGAAAAAGAACTGTTCAGTGAGGTGTTCAGCAATTTTTTGGTGTCAGGCGAAATTCCCGCTGGGTGGTTGCTCTCCGCGGTGAGCCTTATTCGAAAACCAGACAAACCCGCAAACGATCTCAGTAATTTCCCGCCTTATTTCGGTGAGATGAGCGCTTTACAACCTTTTCGTTTGCTTAGTCCTCACGCGGCTCACCTACCATCTTGAGGAAGCTAAAGAAGAACGGTACCTCGACCCAAGTCAGACGGGATTCAGACGAGGCCTTTGTACTCAGGACAACGTTTTTCTGCTCCGCCGTTGCACCAGGAAGCGGTGAAGTAGGCGGAATGGTTCCGGCATCCTGGTCGCCTAAGACCGAAAGAGGGCATTCAACAGTGTCACACACGAAGCCGTAATCAAGGTGCTTGAAGAAGTGCACACTGGAATACAAATTGTGTACATTGCTAAATCCTTCCTGGAGCATCAATCATTCGAGGTCCTTAGTGGCAACATATATCTGTGGTCATTCACAAACAATGTAGGCGTTAAATACAGTTTTAATTTATTCATACGATTACTGAGTGTGTGGCTAAGACAAGAACATGGTGTTGCATTTATGATATACGCAGATGACCTGACATTCTTCACAGAACAGCGGGGCCCTCTCAAGACAACAGAAATAACAACTAAGGCAATGCAGAACACGCACGGCATATTGAAGGATTATCTGAAAGAAAGAGGCATTGCAGCAGTCTCCGCGGAAAACAAAGTACATCTTTACCGTACAAGGTACAAGTAAAAGAAAAAGTCGAGCTTTACCTAGCTGGCCAGAAACTTGAAAGAGCTCCGGAACGCCACGCAAAGACACTCAGCATTCCAATTAACGAGGACGGAGGGGCGGCCACCTGGCTCAAACAACTGGAGCCTACACGAAAGAAATTCCTGCACCTTATGAAACAAATACTGCAGAAGCGTGGATGAGCTGGTACTCATACGACTTATGGTTTGGTGTCGGCAGTGCTTCAGTCGAGGATTTGTTACAGTGAGATATGATTTGGCCTCACAAAAGCACAATACAAGAAATTAGAAAGAATGCACTGGGAGTGTATTCGAGTTATCACAGGTCTTCCTTGCCACGCACGAGTGGAAAACCTTCATTGTTACGCGGGAATTCCTCTACTCGGGGGCCATGTCTTCGACTGAAATGAGGGACATGACCGCCATCGCCACTAGACACGCCCTGCACAGCACCTGTGAGTGTTCGACCGAGAATATTTCATTGGACAAGGTAGAAGTGCTTCCTGTTGTTGCTCCTTTGAATGACCTGCTAGTTCGTGTCACGAACCCTGTCACTCGCCGGCAGACGAAAGAGTATAAAGCCACTTATACAATAAAACTCGCAGAATGCGTTAACTTGAAGGAAAATACCACCTCCATAGACGCGACCTGCGATCCTACTACCTCCCGAGCGACGCTGGAAGTCGTTGATGGTGAGCAGCAAGGTGTTCGGATCGACCAACACCAATATGAGCCCACCGCTAAAGCACTTGAACTGCAGGCAATCCTATTTGTAATTGAGAGGCTGACGGAGAAGGCTGAAAAAATACTGAAGACCACAGAAACAAAGAATTCCCAATATTCACCGACACCTCGGACCGCCTAAAGGCACTCAATGTGGACGGCAAGAGTCGGCACGTGGGCGCAAGATATTAAGGTATGCCACACTGTAATCCCTTCTTCGGGATTACGGCGTGGCACTGAGTGCAGTGAGTGAGCTGTTATGTTTCCGCTCATTTGCCTTAGACCCAGTTGCTCCCATTTCTGCCCGCCTGGACCTGGAGAAGGAGTCTGAGCGACTCAAACGGCAAGCAAACGGGAACTGAGGCCCAATGTACCACACAATGACTACCCTTTGCCCAGGGGGCTTCCTCGGGGGTGCAGGGCGTGAGACACAAGGCAAGGACAGGCGCAGCACCCACCGAACACGTGCTGGCTAAGTAACGCACGGAAGACGTGAGGTCATCAGAAGAAACGCTTGAACAAAGAGGAGGAGGAAGAGACAGGGACAAACGTGATGTCACTGCCAGTGACGTGCAGTACGCGCGACATCGGTGCTCGTGCAACATTCACGTACCTATTGTAGGGCTGTTCCGATCTAGCGATAGTGAGAAAAAAACACAAGCGACGTGGCATTTCCTCACTGGAGGCATGTACCACGCCACCCCTTCACACCGGCGCCCGGTACACTATCATCTTGTTAAGGGAATGCATGCGCGAAGCCGACTTGACCGCCAAGGGATGAATGTGGGCTGTCTTTTATATTTCTATTTTTACTACATACCACCGCTGACACTCAACCCTGCTAAAATTGCTGAGCCATCCGTTTCTTTAACGTGCATTCTCTCTCTGCAGCTCAGCACGTTTTATCACTAAAGAGGCGCGAAAATTTTTCCGAGACATTTTTTAACATACAGACATATCTGGCACTTGAAGGGAATATCTTCCGTAATAAATGTCGATACACTGATATAAACAAAACGCTCTTGCTCAGACAGGCGGCACTGGTTGTTCCGTAAGGGGCGATGGACTCGACGAACGGACGTTTTTGGGAGGAGCCCACCAAATCAACAAGATGACGCTCGGCACATGCCTCTTGCGGAAAGAGGAAAGGCGAAGCTCGTGAGCCGAGTGGTGCTTCGATAGTGCTTCCGACACCGTCGGCAGCGGCGCATCGCGGACCGTGCTATTGCAGGGTGTGCAGGGCGCGCGCACGAGCGATTCAGTCGAATAGCTAGACGGGCCGCGACGCGTGCGTTGCAGACGGACGTGGCGCACCCTGTCGGTAGGCGAGCATGATCCGGCACATCTGGCGACGGGATGCATCGTGAGTGTGCTTCTGGCTGGATGGGAAAAGTGAGGATAAGGCTCATAGGGCTTTCTCAGGTCATTCGGTGAGTACGTTTGACGTGGAGATGCAGCGTAGTTGGCACTGCGACATCGTGAAAACCGCGAGAGGGATGAGGCCGTGAGGCATACAGTGGCGAAGCGCGAACGTCCGTGGAGGTAGCACAGATGAAGATTTAGAAAGACTCGGTAGGTTGAGTGACTTGTGGCAACAGTGCCGAAGACTGTACTGACCCTTTATTCGATCTCGCGGTTCGCAGAATATAGAGGCTTGCGTTCGTGGTGGGGACAATTGGCAGTGGAGTCGGCAAAATGCCGAGGTCCCGCGCGACTTGCAGGCTTGCTCAGCACACGGCGCGGACGGATTGGGTGGAGAGTTGGTCTGGGACCGAGTGGCAGGTGCGGTGCTGTTCGAGACAGACGTGATATTGTGAGGTGCAGGAGGCGACGTTGTGTCGACAATGCCACCCCTTTCACTTGCCGTCGTTTGTGGCAAGAAAAATGATGAAGTGGTTCGTATCATTGTCGTGCCGATACCCTTGATGAGAACATTGCGCTCGCACTCACACGAGATAGACCCGTAGTGAAATTTTGAGGCTGCGTACTGCGAAATATCGCACGTGTTGGTCGACGAGAGAGTACTGTGGCAGGTCGAGGGAAAAAAGCTGGCCTGATGACGTTGGAATACGGGCGCAGGGAGATCCGCGTTCGGTACTAGCCGTGAGAATGTTGGCAGACATGATTCGTGTACAGTGCGGCCTAACTCTGAGAGAGCGCGGTACGTACTGCCGTAGAAATTGAGGATGGACTGTGGTAGCTCGTCGTAGGGGCGCGGCCCAGGCGATTGAACTCTGAGGCGCAGTTGGAGATCAAGTGACAGGATGCCGAGGAGTACCTCGTACGTAAACTCCTGAATCGTTATGTTGTTCCGCTCCAGAGCCGCCTCAAACTGCGTAAACCATGCGCCGACGTAACGTAGCGTAACGTTCACCGGAGCAGTGGTAGTGGAGAGTAAGGATAAGTTCCAACTCACGAGTTCGACTGCAGTTCCAACTCGTTAGCCATGGCGGCGTGCCACTTCGTAGAATGCGTGTTCTTCTGGGTCCACACGGTAGGAAACCGAGAGGTAGCAGCGCAGCGCCCAGCCAGTTGGACTGGCGTAGCGGGCTTTTAGAACAACTGTGCGCGAACAGTGCTTCCACATCAAACCCGCACTGCCCATCTTCATGTTTCTCTTTCATAGCCGGGTCCAAGTCGCCGGCTGAGAGCGCCGACCTTAGCTTCCTCGCGGTGCGGCGTCCGTGGTCGCTAAAAGTCCAAAAGCAACTTTGAGAACCGAAGAATAAAGAAAAAGTCCATAATGGGGGTATATAATAAAAAATTACAAATATTTTTATTACTACGGTATTCCTATCGGAAAATTGTTACAGACCCACTCATTGTGTGTATGACTCAGCCGTGATTACGTAAACCTAGCGGTCACTGCATTTTTAATCCCTACAATTTGAAAAACCTCTGCAGAAATATTTGAAGACCTTTCACAAGAACGCCAGACAGTACCCCAGAGGAGACCGCCCTCTGGAGAAAAATTGTTCTGGAAGTAATTAAAAATTTCAGGGTATTATATTTTATCTAATGCTGCACTCTGCCGCCTGTCTCGCATTCCTTCTACAATATTTATCCTTGTACTACTGTAGCTCAAGCTGGTGGCGACACCGGCTGCGGAGCTGGCGTAAACGAAGAACCATCATCCGATAAAAGCTTGTCATTACATCCATGCTTCAGATGTAGTATAGCATAAAATATAAACGAAAACATCGGCTTGTGCACATTTTGGAAGCGGTAATTGCTGGCTCGTTCAGCTGTTGTGCCTTAAGCTGGCGTTAGCGAAGTAGCACTAATATAGGGGCAAGACTCAGCCAACTCTTTCTCCGTCGTACCGCTGACATTACGATGGGGTTTTGCCCCTGTTTTGTAGCAACGTCAAAGAAATAGCCCTTCCGCAAACAACGAGGCATGCATCACCATCGTTGCAAGCTATGCTGAGGCATGGTTACCCGTGCCTCCTTTTTACATCTTCGAGTGACGACGATAGGGTCTCTTGCAGCAATCGTTACTGCAAGGTGGGGTTCAAATATTTGTGCGGTGAAGTGAGGATTGCTTTGATAGAAATGACATTCAGTATGGTTTCTAGAACAGCGTATTTTCTAACTGGCTCTTTTAGATACTGAGAATGCAAGTTTGCAGGGATATTTTCTTGCGAGATATTCAAAGAAATAATGGTAGCGTCGGGCGAAGCTCTTATTTTGTATCGTCACTACACGAGAGAAAGGTAAGCAAGCACACGTGTAAATTCGCACATTCTAAACTGATTAACAGGGGAATATCTAACGCATGCCTCAGTTCTGCATTAATCAAGTTATGCGAGCACAACCTTGTTACAGGTATTTCGTAATCAGATTAGCCGTTTGGAAGACGCTTGATTTATTCTCTGAGTTATTAGGCGTGTGCGTTCGAAACCCTCTTGCAGAAGATAAACACAGGAAAAAGTGCGGAAGTCAAAATAAAAAATTAGCGCGCACGTAATTATGTCTGTACATAAGCATTCACACAATATAAGGAAGGGCGCAGCCAGATAAGATATGCGCATTGTGTTTTCCGCGCCATGCAAACTGGTCAAAGTTTGCCATTTGATGGCGCATAAGCTGCCGGCTATATGCTACAAGAAGCACGTCACACGCTACACCGAATGTGTTAGCGATGTAGCTTAGAATATTCCCCTAAAATGTGGCAAGGCGTATATTGAACAAACGGGCCGATGCTTCAATGATAGAGCTAGAGAGCCCCTGTTAGTGGTTAACAGCAACATAGGCGGCCACTTGGGGTACCACTGCAAGCGCTGTGGTTGTGTGCCACTCCTCGACAAAACGAGCTTTCTAAGGAAACCAAGAAGCCGCCCCGAGAGGGAGATAGTCGAGGATTTCGTAATAAAAACAGCAGGAAATAAAAGAGTTAGCACGCCATTACTAGCATTATGTGACGAAGAAATGTAACTTACAAAAGATAGCCTGTAATGACTGCTAAGATTATGACGTGCAGCTACCTCATTTGCTTGGATACTCGGATTATGCTTGTAATGAATGATCGTTCATATGTATGCACCTGTCACCAGTGGCGTAGCTAGGTCGTCTAACACCGGGGGCCCATAGGTCTTCTGTCAACCCCCCTCCCCTCCCCTTCAGGTGTAGCCCGCGGATAGAGGGGTATCTTCAGACGTATATGACAACCCCCCCCCCTGCTGGCCCCTTGCACCCCACGGCCCCCCGGCCCCCCTCGTTACTACGCCACTGCCTGTCACGATAATGCAGTACACATCACTGCCCTAAATGCATTGCAGTTAGCTGCTGTCCCCGCGGCTTATATCTACTGTGATTACTTTGAACTTAAGTTCTACGTATGCAATTGTGATCAATAGACAAACACGCAGATTCTACGTACTATGGGAATCGATGTAAGCGAAGCATTCTCTGCTGGATGCTTTCATTGAGGATAATCAGAGGGGAGTTTGACGGCTAAACCTTAATTTCTTCATCGCTTAGTCTAACATGAGGGTGGTGAGTCGACGTTAAACGTTACCTTGCGGGTATCAGTGCTGTTTCGCTGCGTAGTGCACAGAACACACAGGGAGAGGTGTTTGCTTGAGGCGTTCTGCGCCATATTTCATAAGTTTTAGAGATTTGAGCATAGTCATTTTCTCCCATGGCACATCGCATTGTGGCAGAAGCACTAAACTTGAATTTGATTATAGGGCTGGTACGTGCCTATACCACACGAGGATTATGAGGCACGCTATAGTGACGAACTCCGGGTCAATGTCGACACCGTGATGTCCTTTAAGGTGTCCCAAAATCTAAGTGCGCGTGCGTTTTCTATTTCGCCCCCGTCTAAATGCGGCTGCCATGATTGGGATCGAATCCACGATTTCTAGTAATGCCATAGCGGAAAGCTTACGCGCCGGGCATGGAAGTGTTGATTTGACGGTCGACCGCTTTCGCAGTGTCGCCTGGAGCATGCGGTGTGCTTTAATTATAGCGGCTCTGATTCTGCACGCCCTGCGTAGGTTCTCCACTTCACATATTTGCATGGTGTTTACTTAAACTTATCCAGTTTCCCCACATCCGCCGTCGTATAGTAGTAGGGTTTGCTTGCCTTCTCACGTCACCTCCCCCTTTAGAAAATCGCTCTCCATCTCCTTCCTCACACACAAACCTCTAAACTCCTAGACCTAGGACTTCACAACAGGGCACACGAGCCCGTTGCAGCCCACTGACAGGCTCAATATCTAAGGCTCACTAAAACCCCCGCAGGCAGACACATACTAGATAGACTTCACATTCGAATACCCGCAAATCACCCCTAGCGGCTCACCCCCGTACACGCATACGCTCCAACCTCCTCATCAAACCTCTCCCACGCACCACGCACTCCGACCACCGCGGCACACTCAGAGCGAGTCACGTACACGCCCTGCACAAACACTACGGGCCCGAGAAGTCCGCCGTGTGGGCGGACGCGGCTTGCACGGGCTCGGCTGCAGCGATGGCGGTTGTGGACTACGCGGGCTATCTGCTCATTTCCGCTCACCTCCCAACCACCTGCACTTCTGAATCCACAGAAAAGGCTGCAATTGGACACGGTGCCGTGAAAACTGGTTTCTAGCGTCGCCTTTCCTCTCTGACTCCTTCCTATGATATATGCACATGCTGTGATCTCTCCCGCCCCCCCCCCCCGACACGGTGTGCCTGACCGCTGGAACCACAGCAGCCACGGCAGCAGTAGCAGCAGTAGTTGGAAGGAAGAAGGAAGAGGCAAAGAAAGCTTCGCTTTAAAATCTCAGCGTCCTTTCACTCTGTGAAGAAGGATGGCCAGCGAAGCTGGGTTTGTGGGACCCTTAATGGTGAACGGCACCTCAGCGGTGGGTCGGTCTGGCATTAAAGCTATCTTCCGGATCGGCCCCGGTATGGGGAGTGCTTAACGTTTGCGTCATCTCCGCCACAGGTCGGCCGACGTATGGGGAGTGCTTAACGCCTGTGTCGCCTCCGCCTCGGGTAGGCCCGACATTGCACTATCTTCAGGATTTTTTGCTACACCTGGACACAATAGTGGGGAAAGCAGCCCTTAACATTTTCGCTGTAACTGGAAGTTGGCGCCCGTATATTTTGTTTGTGGCTTATTTCGTCCTCGTCTGCTTAGCGCCGTAACGTTTGTTTTTAAATACATTGTTTAGCTTTTTCCCATTACAGTTTTTCACTGGCTAGTAGCTGTAGCAACGTCATCTCTCGGTGCATCTTCATTTATCGAAACTTTCTCGAATGCTGATTATATATCGAATTATTTTGTCATGTATCAATGTGTACGCGACGCCCATAGTGCTGTGCTTGCGAGAGCATATGCTTGCGCTAGCAATTACGCAGCCGTGTACAACGTGTTACTAGTAATATCAGCCAACGTCCTCGACACGTAGATAAGAATTCAATGACCGACGATTCTGCTTTGCGCCATAGTTGCCCTTTCTTTCTTTTTCCTGGCAGAAGTTCGATCATTAAATAGATAAGAAGGTAATTTAGTCACTGACAGTTTTAGCACCGAAAATTCTTCGCCGTCTCTATAACGTTACTTGTGGCGGATGGGCTTCATTGTCTAAAGCACACTTCTTGCAAATCACAAGGAAAGCCCAATAAAGCGTTAAATGCGTGACTCAACAAGGTTTAGTGCTGTCGGGTTCTTCACCATCACTGCAACGCGAAATCTCGCAACAGTATTCACTTTCAGGAGAAGCAGTTGATTCTGGAATGAACAACGCAGCGCATACGATAAACAATAATATTTTATAACAAAAGTCACTTTAATTTCGGAGGACATTACCAACTAATGAATGGAAACACTTCCTAGATAAAATAGGTGTTTGTTCTCTGCTTTCTATGAAGAGGTTTATATGAAGGTTTTCTTTTGCCAGGTTTAGTGCTGAAAGTTGCTGTTTAAATGATTTTTTCTTTCATATAACTATAATGCAAAGCTGCACTATAATGTTTTTGATAGTCTTGCGAGGAGCCCTTCTGTTTTTGATTTTACGTTATTTCTATATTCTAATTGAAATAATAACGATAATAAACACTCCATGTTACAGTGCAGCCAGAAGATTATTTAGTATTTCCCCTTTTTAATGGTTTACTTTTTAAATCGGTCTGCTTAATTTGGGGCACTCTTAGGTGTTGCTTTAGCCAACACAGCCATTTTAGATGCGTTGTCTGTTGTATTGCTCCATATTGCCTGTGGTGTGGTTCGCGTGTTTATTACACGGTGGAATTTACCGCTCATAAATTGCATTGCAGGCTAAGACGGTTAGCGTAGAGGAGGTCTCGATTAATTTGACCAGCTGGGGTTCTTTATTATGTGCAGGAACCTTAGTACGCGACCCTTCTTTCACTGCGTCCACAGCGAAAAGCCGCAACCACGAACGCGAACTGAACCCGCAGCCTCATCCTCAACAGGTGAGAACGTGAGTATAGCGCAAAAAAGACACACACACACACACACACACACACACACACACATATATATATATATATATATATATATATATATATATATATATATATATATATAAGCACGCATGTTGTTAGGCACCACAAGGTGGCGCGAGCACGGATCTAAGTAGGCACCCCCCTCCCTCCAGGTTGTTTCCCACGGCGTGCAAGCAAAGGGTGTGTAAAATTCTTGTCTGGAGGTGTATGCCACTGAAAGCAATGGAGCAGCTATTGGCGAAGTGACACAATTTTGAAACGTGTACTTGTTTATCTTTATTGGGCCACAACGTTTAACCGCCTAACTAATGTTATCGCAAAGCGCAGGACCCACATGCATGTATCAAAAATTTCTGGAATGTTATCGATGGTTCCATCCCATGTCTGTCACCGAACTTTGTATGAACTGATTGCCTGTATGCGCGACGCGAATAGTATAAAACTTTGTGGAAGACACGCGGGTCCCAGTGATTATTCTGGAACATTTGAAGACTGATGTATAAAAGCCGACGCGCTTGACCCGCTAATCAGATTTTCGACGACCGCCGATCATGTTCGCCGTTTTTGCTCTCCTTTAAGTGTAACTTGCTTTGGGGGGCACAAGGTCACCCAATAAAATGGCAGCTGCGCCATCCACCGTTTTCCTTTTTCACCGTCGCTACCACGTGACATCTGGTGGAGGTGTTTGTGCGTTCATGTACCGGACGCTCCCGCAAAGGCGCGATCCAAGCTCGAAGCACGCGGACAACACCACCGTCGCCAAGGACTAGCGTGCTAGCCACAGGCTGCAAGGACTGTCCCAGGAGCACGGACGTTTGTTGGAGACGACCAGGAAGATCTTTACCAAGTCAACGACCACAATGGCAGCACCAGCGTTCCCGACCGTGCTTCAACAACCTAGAGAGCCACCCACATTCCGTGAAGCTTCATCGGAGGATCCAGAAACCTGGCTGGAGATTTCCGAAAAGATCTCGGCCTTCCACAAGTCGACCTCTGAGGACAAGCTGCGCACCGTGTACTTCTTGGAAGATGCCGAGAGGACCTGGTTCGAGAACCGGGAGTCGACCCTTACAACGGGGGAGCTGTTCCGAAGTAATTTCTTACGACCTGCACGAGTATCGTCAGGAAAGAAATGGCCGAGGTTCTATTGAAAGCCCGAGCGCAGCTACCAAACGAGAATGTCGCCATTTTTACAGACGAAACGAGCCGCCTATTCCGCCACGCCAACCCGGAAATGTCCGAGAAGAAAGTCCGCCTACTGATGCGTGGTGTAAAGGAAGAACTTTTCGCCGTAATGGTACGAAGCCCACCGAAGACCGTCGATTAGTTTCTGCGCGAGGCCACCAGCATCGAGAAGACACTGGAAATGCGGAATCGGATATTCAACCGCCACACAAACTCGGCGAACTACGCCGGAGCTCACTCACTTGCCACCGACGACCTGCGCGAGAGTATCCGAATAGTCGTGCGGGAGGAGCTACAGAAGCTATTCTCTACATCACAGCCTCAAGTGGCTTCGATTGCCGACGTTGTATGTGAGGTGCCCCAGCAACAACTCAGAGTAGCCCCTGAATCGTCGCAGCCTCAGCCGCAAGTGATGACATACGCCTCTCTAGCCCGCCGTCACGCTCCTTTCTCCGCGCTCACGGCAGGGGTCAGTGACAACACAGTTCTGCCATCCACCACCACCCCCGCCGCCAGCACGCCAACCCGTCGCACCACGCAGCATTAGAACGAAGACTGGCATTTGGCGCGCCCCGACCACCATCCGCTTTGCTATCACTTCGGAGAAGCCGGGCACATCTATCGCCGATGCCCTTACCGCGAGATGGGACTGCGAGTGTTCACCAGCAACGCACCGCGCCAGCAGCAAAGAGAACACCCATGTGACATCGCCGACTATCTCGCTGCCACACAGTGGAGCCCTCAACGACCGCCCAGTTCACCGTCACCAGGCCGCTAGCGTTCGCCGCAGCGCCCTCCTTACACTAGCCCAGCATGGGGCCGGTCCGTCAGCCCACATCCGGAAAACTAAAGGCAGCAACCGATGCAGGTGCGGTTGCTGTTCGTCGAACTGACGAGGATCCTCAGCCTCCGACGAAGACGACACCGAAAAGACGATCTCGATGATAAATCAATGAGACGCCGCCATCCCGAGGCAACGCTGAAATACACACCGACGAAAGACGACTTGACGACGCGACGTTCCAGATTCAGTTAAGCACGACGCTGCGGTGATCCGACGCCAAATCCTAACTGTAACGCAAGACAAAGAACCACCGACCTCGACGTGCTTCTTAAAGCCCATGCAGTCACCGCCTTAGTAGATATAGCAGCCGACTACTCCGTCATAAGTGGACCCATCGCCGCCCACTTGAAGAAGGTGAAGACTGCATCGGAAGCCCCTCAAATTCGCTCCGCTGGAGGGCACCTACTAACGCCGACTGGAATTTGCACCGCAAGGATTACAGTTCAAGACCGGACCTACCCTGCCACCTTAGTTATCCTCCAGCAGTGGTCACGAGACGTCATTCTCGGCATGGACTTCCTGAACCAACAAGGCGCTATCATCAATCCGAAGTCGAGGGTTGATAACGCTGTCGCAAGATCAAGCGAAACCGCCGGAGAGCTCTCGTAGTCACCATGCCTTGAGTGTGCTCGAAGATCAAGTCAGCATCTCGTCCCGCTCCCGCATTGTCATTTCGGTCGGCACCAAAACACCTGCAGACGTAGAAGGCGTCATCGAGGTGGACCAACGTTTACTACTCGACCGTGAAATTTGTGTCGCTAGAGGGATCACTGGACTTCACGGAGGAAAAACAAAAGTGTTGCTGACAAACTTCAGCCAGGAGTTCAAGCACATCAACAAGGGCACAACAATCGCGTGGATCGAGGAAATTCTGGAAACCGACAATGCGTTCGTCCTCTCCGATTCTGCCGCCTCTACCCCGACGACCGCAGTTCCCAAACCAGACGTCGACATAAATCCAAGCCTCCCCATAATTAAGCCGCAAAAGCTCAGAAGTCTGATTCGACGATACAAAGAGTGCTTTTCGACGTCATCGAGGATTCGACAAACCGCAGTCACAGAGCATCGTATAATAACCGAAGAGTGCGCTCGACCACTCCGCCAGAGCCCTTACCGAGTTTCGACGTGAGAACGTGAAGCTATAAGACAACAACTCGACAAAATGCTGCGTGACGACATCATCCAGCCGTCTAAAAGCCCGTGGAATGTTGTCTTAGTGAAGAAAAAGTATGGAAGCCTACGTTTTTGCGTCGATTATTGTCGACTGAATGAGCTCACTAGGAAGGATGTACACACCCTGCCACGGATAGACGATGCATTGGATCTGCTCTGCACTACAAAATATTTCTCGTCAATGGATCTCAAGTCTGGCTACTGGCAAATAAAAGTAGACGAGAGAGATCGCGAAAAGAGCGCCTTCATCACGCCATACGGTCTCTAAGTGTTCAAGGTCATGCCATTCGGACTATGCTATGACTATGCAACGTTCCTGCGCATAATCGACACGGTGTTAGCAGGGTTGAAGTGGCAGACTTGTCTTGTTTACTTGGATGACGTCATCGTCTTCGCCGTAAATTTCAACGATCACCTTAGGCGGTTTGCGACAGTACTAGAGGCCATCAAGTCATTAGGGCTCACTCTGAGGCCGGGAAAGTGCCACTTCGCTTACAATTAGCTACTGTTCCGTGGCCACGTCATGAGCAAGTCTGGAGTCCGCCTCGACCCGCAGAAGACAGCCGCCATCGCAATGTTCCCGCAGCCCATCGACAAGAAGGTAGTGCGTAGATTCCTTGGCATGTGTGCTTACTACAGGCGCTTTGCAAAGGACTATTCACGCATAGCTGAGGTGTTGACACATCTAACTAAATGTGATGTCGTGTTCAAGCGGGAAACGCCGCAGGCCCAAGCATTTTAAGAACTCCAACGACGCATGCAGTGGGCACCGGTACTTGCGCACTTCGACGAGTACGCCGATACAGAAATCCATACTGGCGACAGTAGCCTACGCCTCGGTGCCGTTCTAGACCAGCGGAGAACCAGAGTTGAACAGGTGATACCTTACGCTAGCCGGTCGCTGTCAAAAAACGAAACGCAATTATTATACGTCCGAAAAGGAATGCCTCGCCATCATTTGGCTACGGAAAAATTTTGCCCTTATGGCAGACCATTCCATGTCGTCAGCGACCATCACGCGTTGTGTTGGCTAGCGAATTTAAAGGATCCTTCAGGAGGACTGTCGTGGTGGAGCCTAGGAATAGAAGAATACGACATCACTGTAACCTACAAGTCCGGACGAAAACACTCTTAAGCCGATTGCCTATCAAGCGCCCCCATTGACACGCCGCCGCAAGATCACGAGGATGGCGACGCCTTCCTTGGAATAATAAGCGCGCAAGTCGTGGCTGAACAGCGACGAGCAGACCCGGAGCTAAAAGACCTTGTCGAGTATTTGGAAGGGCACACCGACGTTGTCCCTAGGGAATTTAAGCAAGGATTTTCTTCATTCTCACTTCAAAACAACTTAATAGTAAAGAAGAACTTCTCACTATTCCGCGCTAACTATCTTCTTGTTGTTCCCTCAGCGCTGCGTCCAGAAGTACTGCACGCCCTGCATGATAATGCGACCGCAGGACACCTGGGATTCTCCAGGACGCTATCGAGGATAGAGGATAGGTATTACTGGCCGCGCCTGATCGGCGACATTGCCCGCTGCGTCAAGAGATGCCGAGACTGTCAGCGACGCACGACCCCACCGACAAAGTCAGCGGGATTCCTAAAGCCGATCGAGCCTCCTTGCCGATCATTTCAGCAGATCGGGATGAACTTGTTGGGACACTTTCCGACGTCAACAACCGGAAATAAGCAGATCGACGTGGCGACAGACTACTTCACCTGCTTCGCTGAAACGAAAGCTCTGCAGAAAGGTAGCACAGCCGAAGTGGCGAAATTCTTCGTCGAGAACATCCTGCTGCGACATGGCACCCCAGAAGTCCTCATCACCGACAGAGGAACGGCCTTTCTCAACGACCTTCCTTCACCGTCACGAACACCCAAGCCATTCTGCAGTACAGTCAGACAAGGCACAGGAGGATAACTGCTTACCATCCCCAGAAGAATGGTCTTACGGAGTGCCTGAATAAGACCCTCGCCGACATGCTAGCCATGTACGTCGACGTTGAACGCAAGACCTGGAATGGCGTTCCGCCGTGCTTAACCTTCGCTTACAACACGGCGGTGTAAGAAACAGCTCATATCGCGCCGTTTAAGCTGGCTTACGCCAGGAACACGACGACGACGATCGATGCCATGTTGCCGCACGTCACTAACGAAGAGAATCTTGACGTCGCTACGTATCTCCAGTGCGCCGAAGAAGCCCGGCAGCTCGCCCGCCTACGAATAAAAAACCAGCAGTGTACTGACAACCGACACTACAAACTCCGACGACGCTACGTCGAGTACCAGCGTGGCAACCGTGCTTATGTTTGTGCCCCGAAATGCCAACGAGGACTCAGCGAGAAACTATTGCGACGCTATTTCGGACCCTGCAAGGCCATCCGAGGTATTGGCCTATGATTCTATGAGGTCGTTCCAGACGGCATTTCGCATTCACAGCGGCGTCGTGCACGATCTGAAGTACACGTGGTGCGTCTTAAACGCTTTTACGCACGCTGACAAACTTCCTTTGTTGTTTTTTTACTACGGGTGTTTTTCTTTATTACCGTCGTTTGTTTTCAGCATCGTGTCGAAGCTTTTCAAGAGGAGGGTATTGACACTTGAACTTGTTTATCATTATTCGGCGACCGCATTTCACCGCCTAAGAAATGTTATTGCACAGCGCAGGACGCACCTGCATGTATCGGAAGTTTCTAGAATGTAATCGATGGTTCCATCCGATGTCTGTCACCGAACCTTGTGTACTCTGATTTCATGTGTTAGAATATTGTGGAAGACTCACGGGTCGCAGTGATTACTCTGGAACATTCGACGACCTATGTATAAAAGCCGACGAGCATGACCCGCTGACCTGATTTTCGACGACCGCCCATCGTGTTCGCCGCTATTGTTATCCTTTGAGTGTAACTTGCTTTTGTGGGCACAAATTCGCCCACTAAAAAGCTAGTTGTGCCATTCACCGTTTTCCTTTCTTCACCGTCACCACCACGTGACAATATCTTTCAGTTTAGACTTTCGATGTATGCATATTCTTTTTTTTTTCACTTTGTAAATATGCCTTCCACGTTGAAATGGTTTATAGGCATACCTGCCGACCATAGCGGCTCTGTTGTATAAATGTATTATAAAAGCAGTTCTCGCTTTCTTAAAAGATGTTGTGCTACATGTTACAAGCCCATTCATTTCGTAGCGCATCCTCTTTCCAGAGCGTATCGCTAGGATACATTCTTTGTATAGCACATGCCTCTATGCCCTTGGGTTTTAAGGGCCCTGGTGAGGCAGTAGTGCTCTAGACAATTCTGTACATCTAGACAATCATATATTTTATATATTGCATCATTCTTTCTCAATGCATTTGAATGTTCATAGTACACGTCAATAGTCATTCCCATAATTTTATTACTCGTACATTTTATGAAAATGTTTTATGGAATTTGCCTCAACTCTTTTAGCCCCTCTACATCCACTGCACATTAAGATCACAGAACCCATCAGTCCACTGCGAACTCATTAACATTAGTATGGCGCTCTTTGGCCACACCTGGCTCTTGCGCCATTAAACATCAAATATTCATTAATTCAGTATAAATGTTGAAGCGCCAATTCACGTTCACACAAATTCAATAATTGTATTAGGGTAGCAAATGAAAAACACTTTTACCGAGGGCTTATCGAACTCATTATCCGCGGATACATTGAACACTTTCGCTAACAAATTTCCGACCCACTTTCTGCTTCATTTGTAGCACTATCAGCTATCAAAGTTCCTCGTAGCTATAAGTAGGGAATAACACAGCTAATGAATGGTTTACTAGGTGCAGCTGCGCACGTCTTAAATAAAGACAATTACGTTGCCGCACGCACAGGAGTTGGAGTTAATGGCACTTCTTTTACACTCCATGAACCAGACAAAAATGTTTATTTGTGCAGCTATCACGCCGGCAGCAACTCTAATATTGTGGTGGCTTTACGCTGGTGTCTTCGCATACTTTTAGCAGAGCTATGTTTCTCTGTTGTCCTGGGAGGCGACACATGGCACACGTGTCGTCTCCCGACATTCCTAAACAAAGATTTTTGCTCAACACATTTCTTCGAAACAAAGATTGAAACCGTTCAGATATAAGAAAACTTCCCTAGAGTTGGCACCACTGCGTATGCGGCATAAATAAAAATGTAGCATGTTTACGCATAAATATATGAGGAACATCCCTGCGTTGAACATGGACAAAGTTCTGCTGGAGTCCTTTGTACAGGGTGTTTCACCGAACACTTTCAAAAATCTTCTTTAAGTTCTCCACGGCAGATAGCACAATTCTAGCCCATGGGCTGTTCTACGTGAAGACGCGGGCATGACTTGAAGAAGAAATTGAAATTCATACTCTACAAATGAAGCAATCTTATGAATCAAGTTTCTAAGCAATTACTTTATGGCACATACTACAATATACAAATTCTATCCGGTGAGAGTGCAAGGCATCAACTTGAGAAGTATCGTCTGGGTACCCTTTACGAGATATGCGCCGTCAAATTTCCGGTAAAACTGTCGTTCCGCTCACTTTCATAACAAAACCTCCTCTTATGTGCTGAAGCACTAAAGTAACTTGAATGCCATTACGTTGCTCCGTCAAATCCAGGAATTAATATCTCTAAGATGGTACCATCCTGAAAAGTCGTTCCAAGCGGATCTGGCTTGCAAACTCCTCGACTAGAATTTGTAAATTACAATATGTGCCATAAGGTAAATAGTCAACAACCTAATTTCTGAATTTTTTAATTAGTCGCTTATGCAGTGCATATTTTTGGACAAGAAATATACGGCTCCATGGACCGAATAGCTAATGGACTAGAATTATCTAGACTGCTAAGCATCTGCCACACGCATGTTCTATTTTTTTTTATTTGAAAGTGTTAGCTGAAACAGACTCTTCAATTGCTATCACAAAAGAAAGAAAAAATGAGTTGTCCATTCCAATATCAATGTTCTTCCGAGAGTTTTTCAGCTGATTTTGTCCTACTGCAAGCCAGTTCAATCTCTTCTGTCGCGCCTGAAAAAAGCCTCCTGCTTACCTTACTGTTCCAGGAATTGCGAATAAGGCTAGCCTGACCTCGGCGGCTTTCAAGCTGATCACATTGGAGCTTTTGCATAGTTCTTACGCTAGCGGAATTCATGTCGGAATGTTCCATGTCGGCGTCGGAATGTTCGACGGGCGCCATTGTTGAACCACTTAGATCGGTCGTTATCAACGTTAGCACTTCACAGATCACAACATGTAAAGGCTGCGAACTCGCGCGTCTTAACTTAAACGCCCAACTGCAAACTGCCGTAATGGGGCGTGTCCCCACTCTCTCTCTTTCGCTCTTTCTTTCTTACGCACATCCCCTTACCAACATGTAGGGTAGCAAACTGGACCAAGTCTAGTTAAGCTCCCTGCCTTTCCTTCCTCCCTGCTCTATCTCTCTCTCTCGAATCGAACCACAGAATTATCGCGTATGAAAGGCAAATCCCCTTTCGACGTCATTTTTCTTCCCTTGGAATTCGTTCTGTTACACGAATGGACTGCTTGTAGAGGTTACCCGCCACGGTAACTTACTGGCTGCATGGCGTTGCGCGGATAGCCTAAGATCACGGGTTCGATTGCTGCCTAGGTCACCGCATTTTCCCGGCAGCGTAATGAAAAAAAGGACACTTACTGACGGTGATTTCTTGAGCGTGTCAATGCATTCATATATGCACGCAGTCACTTGCCTTTCAGGGCAAAGTTTCATTTTTCAGAGTAAGTCCGTTCTTGAAGGGCAGCGCCCCAACGCTAGAAGCCCTCTCTAACTCCGCGTGATAAACTCTCGCGCTGCCGGAAATACTTTTTATCATTTAGATTTGGCGGCATGGGTTTGAAATAAGGCGATAAATGAAAAGCCAGTGGCATCGAGGAATCGATGCGAAACCATCGAAGCGACGGGAAAATTTATTGCACCAAGTATTGCTCTCTGACTCTCGTTACCGCAGGCGCTTCCATCATGAGGGAAAATTCATTTCGGTAGCAGTATATAGCCTTCAGAGCTAGCAGCTACTTCTAACGGGCCATAATTCAGCTGTTCTCATGGCACGTTTTCTTTTATTTCACGCGAAAGGCTGAACCGCGGTATGGAACAACACTGTATGCATGCAGACATTCTCCGGAGCGCGTTGTGTGTGCATGGAGGAGAAAGGCAGACAGAAGTTAAGGATATCCTGGAGACTCAGAAATAAGTTATTACAAAGCTCCGAAGAAAGACCTAATTTCGTGGCATATTGTGTTATTCATATGTGAGTCGGAACACCTGCTTCTAATCTGGAGTTCCTAAGTTCGAAACCTCGTCTAATACACTACATTTTTTACGCTTCGAGTTGCATGTGCCACCGTCGAAAAATGCGGAGGGCCAATGGGACTATAACATTCAAGGTGCTACCAAACTAACAAGTACCACTAAATTCACGTGCCACCGTCGAAAAATGCGGAGGGCCAATAACATTCAACATTCAAGGGGCTACCAAACTAACAAGTGCCGCTAAATTCCGGCAAAAACACCCCTACTCAGGACTGGAATTGGCCTCCCTGGTTCAGTGTTCAGCCACTAGCTGTATCATAACTCTTGCAATTATGCCCTGCCCCTCAGACCCCAGTCGAAGTGGAGCACACGGAGAAGGCGACAGTCAGACTTGCGATTTGGCAGAAGGTGGAAAGAACTTCTGGACCCATACAGGCCGCCATTGGGAACTGAACCTGGCAACGTTTGCTACGCGCTCTTTCTCGAGTAAGGTTAGGTTAGCAGTGCTCTTTGAAGAATTATCAAGCAATACCCGGGAAAATGTTTGCCTGAGTGGAATTAGAAGAACTGGTGAGGCTTATACAGTGCTAACTAATGATCACGTCCTCTGCTACAGGCGTATTTCAGATAAAAGAGAATACAGAGTAGGATTTCTAAGTCATAAAGGCCTAGAGGGCAACAATAATGAATTATGCCCCCTTAATGGAGGGTAGAAGTCGCCATAGTAAATCTAAATAGGAGATACAGAATAAAGGTAGTACATTCCTATGCTCCAAACTACACGCGGGATGATGAAGAAATGGAAGAGTTTTCTAAAGGTGTTGAATTAGCAATGCGGAAAGTGCAAACTTAGTATAACGTAGCTACGGGCGCGTTCGATGCAAAAGTGGGGCAAGAACACCCTAGGGAAGAAACAATTCGTAACCACTTCACCAATTCTAGAAATAGCAGAATACGGCTGTTAGTACGGTTTGCGGAAGGAATTAGACTCCGAAAAATTGATACCTTCAGGGGAAGCGTGGTAACAGTAAGTGCACCTAGAGAAGCGCTGATAAAGAACAAGAAACCAGGTAAAGGGCTGTGATTATAGGTTTGTGAGGATAGGATTACTCTCAAGTTTTTAGAGAGAAAGATCAAACTGAATAAAGTAGAAATAAACCAGCCTAAACGCAGTAAGGGTAAAAGCAGAGGAATTTGGTCGGACGCTCGAAAACAAAAATGCAGGTTTAGAGCAAGAAGATAAACATAAAATACAGCTGATGAAGGAATCCGTAACTTCGGTGATTTCAGAAGCAGCAATTCAAGTGGGAGGTAGTGCATCAAGGGAACCAGTAGCGAAGCTTTTCCGAATAACAAATGGTGAAATAAATAAGGAAGAGAGCGTGAAATTGTGTTCACTTAAGAGATCAGAAAGAATACGCTGAACTATCAAAGCTGACAACTAAGAAAGAAAGTGATATTCAGGAGTATAACATTCGAAAGGATGAGGAAGCAGTAAAAAATGATAAAAAGTGATAAAAAGTGATAAAAAAAATGTCGCATAGGGCAGGGCGAGATGTCTCCCGTGAAAGAAAGATAAGCCGGGTAATGTCATCAGCAATTTCGATGGCATATTAAAAGCAACAGAACTATTTCATGCTGATCTGCACAGTACATAGAGCCGCCACACAATCTTAATTGAACGTAGTGGTAAGCATGATACAGACGCTCTTCTTAGAACCAGAAATGATGTAAGAATTGCCTTGAAGGTCTTGAACCGAGGGAAGGCGGCAGGAGAAGGTTGAATAAAAGTCAATGTACTTAAAGACATTGAAGATATTGTGGTTGACAAGCTCGCAGCCCTTTATACGCCATGCCTCACAGTTTCAAGTGAACCATTCAGCAAGAAGAATGTTAGTCTTATACTTGTACGTAAGCGGGGTACGTAAATCTGTTAAAAATTAAACGTTCATTAGCTTGTTTTCGGCGTTGTTAAAATATTCACCGATATAATTTCCAAAAAAATCAGGGCCCCTCTTGACATCCCTCAGCCAAAAGAACAGGCTGGCTTCCGGAAGGTATATTCTACGATGCAACACCTCAACGTCATCAAGAATGTAACTGATAACTTTGCGTAGTACAAATAAAATCGCTGTGCAGCATTCATTGATAATGAAAATGAATATGATTAAATAGAGATACCAGCAGTCATAGAGGCATTGTGTAATGAAGCAGTACAGTAGGCATACGTGGATATCTTTAAAAACCCCTACAAATATTCTACACATACTTGTTACTCCACATGAAAAGTAAGAAGAGACCTACCAAGAAAGGAGTCGGGAAAGGAAATACAATCTTTCCAGGGCTATTCGCTGCCTACTTAGACGAAGTCTTCAAGGTATTAGAAGAGTAACGCATACCAGTCTGGATCGATAGTAAATATGCTACAATCCTCACTTCCCAGACGGAATTGTCCTATTCAGCAACACTGGGGATGAATTGCAACACATGATCAAGGACCTTAACTGAGAAAGTGTGAACGTTGGGTGGAAGAATACTATGGGGAACATAAAGGTTCAATGTTCATAAAGGTTCGGACACAGTGTCGTCTTAAGTGCAGAATGACAGCTGTTGCAGGCCATGATTCTATAGTCCACGGAAAGTTTAAAAAAACGACTGCAGTACCAGGTGTTCTTTGCTCGCCGCCATTTTCAGCCCCAGCACCCGTATGTCTTCGCCCCCATTCCATTTTATGCGCGCCTCAAGAAGGAAGGTCATGCTAGGCGTAATAGCCTGTCCCACGGCTACTAGTTGATAGATAAGACGGCAGCCCTTCCGCGGCTACGTTCTGCATGGCCGTGCGGTGTCCGCGGTGCACTTGTTCTCCTACGTCGCCACTAAACATGAGTTCGCTGTTCTTGACTTGGAGCCAAAAATTTAACACTGGAGCTGCACTAGAAAACATTTGGATTATCCGTAATGTAGAGCGCCACATCGACCACACTGACCGCTCCTGCGGGAAGAAGCTCGCACCCGTGCTATAAGCATTCGTGAGAAGCTTAAGCCTTGTGCCTCGACTGCCCTCCGCCAAGGGCAAGGGCAGTATAAAGGCTCTTCGCAGAAATCCTAACATCGTCATTCTACTCGCTGACAAAGAAAACACCACCTTCATGTTGGACAAAGTTGATAACGATACCAGAATGGCCGTCCTTGAAGGAAATGTCACGTACGTTCTCCCTAAGTGGAATCTAACGCTCAAATTCAAAAGTAATCTACAGAAACTTCTCGTTGACCTCTTTCTGTTTTTCCTTCACACAAGAAGTCTCTGTATTACTCGCTACTATGCGACAACGGCAAGGCGCCCGCATTATGCGGCCTACCCAAGGTTGATAAGCGGGGCGTTTCTATGCGTCCTTCTGTGTACTTCACACGTTCCTCCTCGTGCAAGCTTTCGGGCTACCTGCATCGCATGTTCGCGCATCTGGTGGGAAAAGATGCTTCATCCATCCTGAACTCCTATCTCTTCATTGAAAAACTGCGCCACATCACAGTTGACGAGGACGAAATATTTGTTTCATTCGATATGAAGCCATTTTTGACCAGTGTTCATGTGTCTGACGTTGGAGGTGTAGTCGACTGCCTTATTCTCTGGCGGTAAACTCAGCGACAGATCGCCGATATTCGCGTCCGATCTTCTCACGCTATTGAAGTTCTGCTTTTCACACAGATATTTTGGGTTTCGGGATGTGCTCTAAAAAATGCGCTAGAACCGCGATGGCTACTTCAATTGCAGTTAGAGTGGCGAACGTTGCCCTAAAGCCAGTGAAGGCATGGGTTTTGACTTCCTTCGAACGCCCTCCAAACATTTTTTTGCGTTACATTGATGAATTCAGAGGCCTCTTCAGAGACATCTGTACAGCATAGAACCATCCGTTTTTAGCTTCCAACTCGATGGGTGGTCTCCTGTCGTCTTCGTTTTCTAGCCGAGCTGGCAGACAGAAAAAAACGGTCGCCTTTCTTTTCGTGTGTTCAGGAAGGAGACGTACACCGGTTGCTACTTGCGTTACGCGTCTGTTCGCTCGGGCGGCCACAAACGCTCAGTTGCCTCTTCCTTGATACAAAGAGGGCATAGGATTTGCTGCAGCAAAGATGACCGTGTCTCTGACCTGTTCAAGGTTCACCGCGAACTTTCCGGTTACAGGTGCCGTGTTAGTTTTATTAATTTCATAGAACGACACGCACACAAAGGCGCTTCGTCGCGCACGTTCCGACCCCGGGACCACGCAGTCCCCTATGTGCCAGTGATCAGTGAGGGTGTTGGCACGGGTCTCGCTGATATTTGAAGTACACGTCGCGCATGTTCCCGCCCGTACGCTGAAGCATGAGCTTTTGCTTGTGAAAGACGGGCTCCAGAAAGAAAAGTTTCCATGCCTTGTTAATGGAATTTCCCGCGCAGACTGTGACTATATTTATATCGGCGAGAGCTGAAATTTTTAAAGACGGCTCAAAGACCACATAAATGACGTCAGAAAGAAGAATGTTTTATCCAAAGCACTAGCGGAACACATGGCGAATTTCAATAATGAGGTTGACTGTGACAGGTCAAGCATAATAGCGACAGAGCGCAAAAATTTTAGCATTTTTTGTTAAACCTTTTCAATTTTGGTCAGCTTTTCTCTGTTTTGCCTTTTCATTATGCCTCCTCCCTATCATACGAATAATTGTCGATACATCGATTTCAACAGGTGCTGACATATGGGCCATAAATTTGGAGGGTAACGATAACGCTTGAGAACAAGTAAAGGACTGTGCAAAGAACGATGAAGTGAAAAATTTTAGGTGGGGCGTTAGGGGACAGCAAACCGCGGTAAAAATAGCAAATAACAATGAAATAGCAAACGGCGGTAGCCGATATTCTAGTGGAGATTAAGAGAAAAAAATAGTGCTGGGGAGGCCATGTATTGCGCAGGGCAGATAATCGATAGAGCATTAGAGTTGCAGAAAAAGTGCCAAGTGGAGGAAAGCGCAGTCGAGGAAGGCAGAAAATAAATAGGGGGGGGGGATGAAATAAGTGAATTTGCAGGCGCAAGTTGGAATCGGTTACCGCAAGACCAGGTCTTTGTCTCGCAGTGGACGTAAAAGAAAGGCTGATAAAGATGATGATGATGACGTACCTACCTTGATTGACACATGCGTACATCTCGTCCGTTTCGATGCGCTCGCGTAGTCCCAGCTTGTGTGTGTTGAGCAACGTAATGGCCAGAAAAGTTCCCACACAATTAACGTGAAAATAGGAAGGACAAAGTAAATTAACGAAGCCAAAATAACACTGAACTGGTGCGGGTTTGAATAACTGCCGGAATACATTCCAGAAGCATCACTTAGAAACTGTGTTTGCTTTCATTCGTTCCTATTTCGAGCCCAGAATAACCTTAACCTTTCATTATGTTCTTAAGGTTTCTATAACATGAGTTGCAATGGTTATCTTCTCTATGCTCTCTCCTCCCTTTTTCGCAAAGGAGATGTTGTAATCAAACGAGGAAATAAATAAAATCGCGGCAGCATGAACGCGCCTTTCTGCGTGTGCTTAGTGCTATAGCATGTCGTTTCTGCTTGTACGAAGGTATGTGGCCTAGGTCTAGCATGAAATGAAGCGCAAAACGAGAACGCCGCTAATCTCCTTCGACACGGTGCGCAAAACTGGGATGTCCCGTGCACGAAAGCCTAAGATTGCAGATGTATCAGGAACTGCCATATTACGGCGGACTAAAAGGCTTAGTGAGGCTTAGACATACGTATCCCGTCATGCACCTTTACTTTATTTTTTGTTTGTTTGTTTGTTTTTTCCTTTTCCTCTCTGCACACTTTTGGTAGAGTGAAACTGTTTCATGCAGCGCTCACAAAACAGGTCCTGCTTTTTGTCCTTCTGCGATCACCAGATCACCTACGATATTTTGATTGGAAAGCTGAAAAAAAATGTCTTATCGTGTACTTCGACACTAGAGCCCCGTCACATTGCCCGGAGCTTGTGTCTGAACTTGTCAAATGAATACTCCACGTACACGTCAATGCCGAAGTTTTATACCATTGAAGAAAAACACCCACTCTTCAGACATTGCGCAGAAGTTATTGAAGCTTGCAAATATCGAAAGACGGTGAACGAGATAGAAGCTTTTTTTTATGATAATAATTATTGATCGGTGGTTGTAGCTTAGTGGCTATGGCGTCGCATTGCCGAGCATGAATTCGTTGGATTCGTCACGGGCGTGGAGGCCGCATTGTGCGGAATTGAAAACGCTCATGCGCCGTGAATAATATTATTTTTGTGTGCTTTGTTCTTACGTTAAACTCCACAGCGTAATTTTGCCTTCCATCTAGGCGTTTGCAACCAATGAACATATTTTTGCCGTGTGTACTGCTTCCTTATGGTCATATATTTTTAAATTTTTTGCCTTCCCATATTTATGCTACTGCTGTTCGATTGGCATTCCAGGTCAGACTGATACCACAGGTAATGCAATAAGCGAGCGATAATTTTTTTCACGTGCAAAGGCAAACAGGATGAACTCACGACAGTGTTCAGTGGCAATGGTGTTGCGCTGCTGAGCTCGACGTCGCAGGTCTGATGCCGGCTGCGGCAGCCGCTTTCGTTTTTCCTCTCTGCAAGCGTTTCATCGATGTTGGCTTCGGTTTCTACGGGCCAGCTGAGGTTGCCACCTGCTGCTAATGCAGGAGGTCCCAACCCATCTGACCGACCATCATGGGGGTCCTGCGAGAATGGGGTGGATACTTATGACCGCAGCGAACAATCTGTTACATTTGCATCGTGTAAGAGCACTCTAGTATAGCTCCGATTCCCTTGATGATTAAGCTGCTCGGTTTGACATGCGTCTTAGAAAACTTTTTTATGTCGTTTTTCACTCTCCTACAACCTTTCAATTCTTCATCTTCTCTCCGATGTAAAGTAACGGACAAGCGACTATATCAACAGTCGAGCAGGAATTTCTCCGTTTCAACTACAGTTTACTACATTATTATGTTCGACATGTTGGCGCATAGATTAACAAGCTGTTCGCGAAAAGCAGAACACCACGTCCTTTCTTTTTCTTTTGGGGGGGGGGGGTCTTACCCCGTGGAAACCATCTATGAGATACCCCTTAGCTGAGGCAGATCTTATAATGGCCAAACAGGACAGTGTACTAATGACATCTAATGCAACATAGTTTATCGATTCAGCAGGAAACAGCGTCGTACCTTCCTTTCCACTGTGCTTCAAGCAGCTGCGTACCGCAGTTACAGAGCACACCGCTGCTAGGAAAGAGCTATTTTGTAAGCATTACTGCACCTGCGGAGAGTGTAATGGCTGTGCGCATGTACTTCCTTCTTTACCTGTATGTTGGGTGTTTCCTAGAATAAGATTAATTGCGAGTTTGGCGCATTTTCTGTCTCCTCTCGTTTCTGCCTGTAAGTTTATCCTTGCGCCACACATCCACACATCCCTCTTACAGTAAATAAATATCTTTCTGTCTAAAAAATAGAACGTGCTAAAAATGGTAATCGCAGCAGGTTTAAGAACGTTTGCGCGGAATATAGGCATTGCATAACTATTTTGCGATAAAGTACTAATGGGGTCTTGGGACGCTTTTTCAACATAAGAAAAAAGCGTAGTCGATCTGTGGCCGAGGCTCCTGTGAACATGCGAGCCAAATATTACTGTAGTACGTACTGCAGAGAGCTCATAATCTTATGGTAAAGAATGCATCAGCAAGATGTCGTCAGCGCCTATCGGTGGTGCAAAAAGTTCCGGCAGCCACGTACTCAGAGTATTTCGTTTCCACTACTGAGCACTGTACGCTTTCGTGCGGCACTTGTAGGCCTCGAAGGGCCATAATACGATGTTTTCACATGTGCGGTTAAAGCGCCTAGGGAAATATATTGCTTTGTCGTCTGTGACAGCAACCCTAGTCAAAACCGTTGATGGCAATGTTTGATGCACTACGTGGAGAACATTGCCATAAAAAAAACACGCATGGTCTGTGTGAGAATTTCTGGGGATTTTACTCCTATAAGATTCCACTTGAAATTTTCGTGTCAGTAGCTTCACGAATGCGTCTCCTTTCGGGAAACAATTGCAGGATGACTGAATCCTAGATGAACTAAGTTTCGTGTTCTAAACTAACAAGAGCAGCAAAAAGATTTTGGACTACAGCCAGGGAGTACATATTGATTCAAAAGCCTCCAAAATGTAGGTACCGGGCACCACCAAAAAACAAAAACAAAAAAGGTTCCATGTGACTGCACGGTGAGAGAAATAACTAATAGTAAAGATTGCAGAATTATTCATAAATTGAATTGAAACCCGAGCTCAATGCAAAGAAGCAAGTTCATTTATTAATTCAAAGCCTCACAAAAGAGGAGAAATGATTATTTTTACTGCTAATGGAACAAAGCACATTTCCCACTGATATTCGCCCGCAAATCAAGGTACTGACTCTAGTGATAAAAGATGGTTGCGAGGTGTTTGGACGATAGTCGACGTTGAATGAAACAAAGAGTGAACAGAAAGCACATCATTAGAACAAGTGCAAGACGGGAGGAACGAAGTACTAAAGAAAGAAAGCTTCGCTGACGATTACCACACTCCTTAATGCGAAATTTGTGAGCATCTCTATGCGTGTTTTCATGTTGCGTGTCAATATTTTCAATTTTGATTATATAGGTACATAGTTTCTATTTGGAAGAGAACGCTGTGAATAGCGTAGCCGGCACGGACAATCTGTCTCGTGCGGCGCATCGCAAATAGAGCGAAGTGTGGCCCGACTGCCCCGGTAATCGGGAGATGGCGAGAGGCAGCGCGTGAGTCACGCGTGGGCGTAATTCACAGTAGCTGCCATGCAGCTCACGCAGCTCATGCAGCGCTTTGCTTGCATACAGACGACGTGCGCTACTCTGACGCCATATCGTAGCCATCGTCGCCGAACAGCCCGTCTTTCGTGGCACTACGCTTTTCTTCGCATGCTTTGGTTCCACCAACGACGATATCAGCCCTTCGTCGCGGCGACATCGTGCCACCAATGTAAGCGGCGACAACACCCAAAGGAGTGTCACATCGAGTCTTCTACGCTCGTCACCGTCCCTTGAAGTAGCAGTGATGCCCATCCCGCACGCTGATACAGTGGACTGACCTCAGAAGTTGAAGCCGCCGAGGAGCGTAGCCACCCCCCCACCCACCCCGGAAGCGCAGATTATGATGCCCATGCAGATGCAGATACAACGGTGGCAACCAACTCAGCGCATGCGCAGGCCGTCTATCCTCCATTTCCTCCTCGCGCGTTGCTGTTTAGTCTAACGCTGCACTCCGCATTCGCTCGGTTACGAGGTATAAAGCAGTGGACGTTCAATGAAATAACGGGCGCCTAAGAGCTACGCTCTAAAACACTAAACAATTGCTTGCTTTCGCATCCGCGATGTCGTCATTGAAAGCACTTGGCCACCAACGCTATTTTCTGATGATGATTTAGTGATAATAATCCCAGTAATACCTAATTACTAAAATTGAGTTAAATAAAGAGTATATATATGTCAGCGATGTCAAAAATGCCGAAGGATTATTTCCTCTGAGCACTGCGAGTAACTGCTTCTTCTGCGCCTATCCTCCGAGACGGCAGCGGTGTCCTCCGTAGCGTAGTATATAGCGGCCGTCACGGGGTGCAACCACGAGCCCTTTCGCCGCCGCGACATTCAACTTTAGGCCGGGGCTTTGCCATTTGGCTTTTCTGATGTGTAGCTTCCAGGGCGCTGAGACGAAAGAGGAGAGAAAACCAAGTATTTACGCGGTAACCGAAGTTACAGTTGAAGGACTCGAAGTGAAAAATTGAGATTGGGAGTACGCTTGCTTCAATAATAAAGCCATTCTTTGATAAGGTAAAATAAGGTGTTTCGTGGTCTGCTTAACGTCTACTGAATCCGTTAAATATGTTACGCGGATGTTTGGAGTAAAGGAAGACTGTATTTACGATATATATATACAAGATGAGTCAGAGTAGTTAAGATGGCTGATCACCAACCCGCAGCAGCCAGCGTCTCGCTATTTTCTTCTACCTCTCTCTTCTTATATCCTTCCGTAACAGGACCCCCGGGTGGTGAAGCGGCGTCTCGGCGTATGGAGGGCGAAGAATTGCGATCGAAGCTTGGCTTCAGATGCGAAACGTGCACGATGTCAACAGGCGTCGGACTTGAGCATGCATAAAACTGTAGCGGCGAAATCTGGTAATTTACGTCGTTAACTTGACGTAAGATTTCATAAGGCCCTGCGTGGTGAGAGAGGCCAACCCGACGGCATGGTGGCCAAAGGAGCACCGAAGCACCTGGCACGAACTTCGCCCCATTTCCCCGCACCTCCACCAATATGTTACGACTAACCCCGCTTCTCCGCCAATATGTTATGGGATGTTGGGAGTATAGAAATGCTGTATTTAGAATATGTGTACAAGATGAGTCAGAGTAGTTAAAATGGCTGACCACCAACAACACGCAGCAGCCAGCTGTTCGTGATCTTCTGCCTCCGTCTTGTTTCATCCTTCCATAACAATATTATTTTACCTCCGAAATCTCGCTTTGAGCACTTTGGAAGCTTCCACAGCGCTAAATGACCCCTCTAGGTAAATGGTAGCCGCTAGGAGCATCATATTTTGTACGCTACGCGAGCGTTTTCTTATCGGCTCGTTGCACTTTGTAAAATGACCTTTGCTCCACTAGGGCACATTAATCAGCCACGGTATAGGTCAAGCTGGGAGAGTCAAGCGCTTCTCTTGTCTCTCATTCTACCTATATGTTCTTATTTACGCTTCGCATGAAGTGGCTAGTTTCCATGTGCAGCTGGGCATGTGCAACTAGCTATGGGCTCGAAAACATAACATCGGTTAATGCATATGTCCAACTGGGCATGCGTCACTTGTTATGTGACGGAATACACAACTTGAGCCACTGGATATGAATAATTTGGCATGTCCCACTGAGCACCCACCCGAATAGAACCGTTAGGCTATTGAATAAGTGCTACTGAGCATGATCCACTGGGTATGAGTCCAAAGAGCCAACTGGGTCACTGTGTACCCGCAACTGGGCTCGTTCACTGTGCATGTACCAGAACAGACAGTTTGGCCAAATGGTTATGTGTAATAAGCATGTTTCCCTGAGTATGTCCCCGAGCAGACAATTTCGGCCATTGCGTATGTATAGGTGGACATGTGTCACCAGTTGTCCAATCTTCAAAATGGTTGTGTAGTATCGGGTAGGTGCGCGGATAGATAAAGTCAAGAAGAGGCGCTAGAAGTGAAGTCGGTAACGGAAAATTGAAGAAGAAATTACAAAGAAGCGAAAAAAATTGGTACCGAAAGTATCTGAGTCGGTTAAAAAAAGTGAAATGAACGAAATGAGACCATAGCGTGCATTGAGCGAAGAATCTTTAGCCGGCTGCATAAATTGATGTCGTCGACAACCGAAGTGAAAAATTTGCCAATACTATGTGTTCCTGCATTACATCAATACTTATCTCATTAAAACCGATATTTATAGGGAAATACGTAGTCCCGGAATTATTTTCGCTTATTGCTGTGGCACCAGCACAACATATAAGTGATTGTCCATGGTTGCGTGATCGCTTTGGCGTTACGCTGCTAAGGAAGACGGTCTGCGATCACATCGCGTCCTCGGCCGCGGCATTTCACTGGGGGCTAAATGCGAACGCGCTAGTTTGTAACGTACATTGGCTGCACGGTAGAGAACTGAAGGAGCTCAAAATTGATCCGGAGTTCCCTACTATGGCTTCCCTCGTAATAATATCGCAGTCTTGGCACCCGAAACCACATACTATTTTTAGAACGTATAAGTGCAAATTGATAGCTTGGGCTTTTCGGCGGAAATAAAAGGCACACAAAAAAAGAAAATACCTTCTTTCATGAAAGCATGTCAATATTTGCTTTAGCAGACGGGTTGTGGAAGTGTTGCAGGAAGCGTCGGGGAAGTTAAACTGCAAGGCATCTTGCTCTTTTTAAGATTTTTGTTCAAAGGCTAACTGCTTTCCAAACTCATCACTCGCCCCGTATTTGTGTAAGGCTTAGGCTGAGAGACGCCAAGAGAACAGGCTCGTTCTTTATCACCAATGTTTGAGGAGGCATTATTCCTTGCGAAGAAGCTATGGGGCAAACAAAATGAAGTGAAAGTACTTTGAATATACGAACTTCGAAAGTGCGTTTAGATTGCACAGGGTCAACTTAGGAAGGAAAACTGATTTTTAGTTTTCTATCAAAACACTCGAAAACTTCAGTGGGCTTCAGCATTGGCCAAAAAGAGCGGTAGAAGAATAAGAAAGCAAACACAGTCAGTGAAGTGTATTTGGAACAACAAAGCCTATAGAACTCAGGCTTTTGGAGGTTATACTGCATTTCTAGAAACACCTGACCATGTAGTTGAACTTTCAGCACCATATTCTCAATTTTTATATGCACCGCAGCGTTATGTAACCATGATGAGCTCAAACCACGAAGGCTTCCCGTAGCTTGTTTCGTTATACGCATAATTACCCCTTTTGCGTATAGCACGAAAAAATAAAGACATTATTTGAAATTCTCAAACCACATTACACACTTGAGTCGACATGCCTACGACTTACAAGAATAGAGCTCTAAGGACGAAGACAGTGCTTAGAACTCTACTACGCGTCGCTGCTAAAGAGTTGCTAGAGCCTTAGCCTCTTTCCACCTCGTGCAGGCAGGCCATTAGCCACAAGAAGTTTGAAGGGCGCCCTGTGAAGTTACACTTCCGCTGGGGGACTCCGGGCTGCTGCGCTGCGCTCGCTCGCTGGCTCCGTGACGGCTGCTTGACGGGGTTGCTTCATTTGACCTGCCCACGTTTTTTTTTAAATGCCGTGAATTAGAAGGCTCATAGTATTGCATGTACGTATATAATAATCTAAGCCATTATACCCCGCGAAATCGAGAGGAATCGCCGTCGGAATCTCACTCAGTTTCGATTGCTCGGGGCGCCGTCCGCTGCCCGTCACTTGCGTGTGCCTCGTGGATTCCTTATCAAGAGTGTTTCGAGGCTCCAGCGCGATCAGTATGGTTCGCCTGCCCGCTTTTAATGACGAACGGCACCACTTGGCCTTCGGGGCGCCACGTGGGCGCTGCAATACAATGTTTGCCTAGGGTCAGCGTACCATGCGTGAGTGGTCGCACGCTCATTTGGCCACGTAAATTGCAGTAGATTTGCCTTGCAGCGTTTTGAGCATATCAATGAAGGCGTGTGATACCATGTCATGCGGCAGTAGGTGATTAAGCCATGGATCAGCAGTTTAAAAGATGGATCAGCTCAGACATGATGAAGTGCGAAAACGCCCGCCGTGGTTGCTCAGTGGCTGCGGTGTTGGTCTGCTGAGCACAAGGTCGTGGGATCGAATCCGGGCCGCGGCGGCCGCATTACGATGGGGGCGAAAGCACTCGTGTACTTAGATTTAGGTGCACGTTAAAGAACGCCAGACGGTCGAGATTTCCGGAGTCCTCCACTATACGGCGAGCCTCATAATCAGAGAGTGGTTTTGGCACGTTAAACCGCAAAATTTAATTCTTTTTAAAGTTCGAAAACAACAATTGTGCGACTGAGTGTGAGAGCCCAGGTTTCCTTGAAATTTGGTGCATGTTTCATTTACAAACGTAGGATTCCCAGTTTGTCGTCAAAACAAAGTGACGCATGACCAGAGCATAACAATAAATCATTGAATTTGCAGCGTCACTTTCACCAGAGCAAACAGACTACACTAGCACCGAAGCGTTGTTTGCATTTTAATTCTTACCACTGACCGCCCAACCCAAGTTTGTGGCCGTAATGAAATGTCTAAATCATCTGGCCGAAGGGGGGACAAAATTAATGGACAAATGGGACAACGTTACGTATACCCATGCTGCAGTGCTAACCGACATTAGATGATTAAAATTGATTACTTCCACCATGACTCAGTACGGCCCCCACAAGTAAGATGGCTCGACGTTGACCGGCTCTTCGTTTCTGGCTGCTGCCTTGCGTATAGGGCACAGTTCGCTGCAGACATTTGTCAAGGGATATAAATAATAATATCACTCAACAAAAACAGGTGACAACATTTGCCAAATATAAATAAATTGTTGTTTTCAATATATTTTGCTCTTAAGCGCACCATGCTGTATTTGAATCCGAGACAAGAAGGTAGATAAGTTTATGACCGGCACTCGACCGAATAAGTAGCTGGAATGACGAACAGACGAGGACAATGAAATAGAGACACACAGGCGCAATAAAAATGTTTTGCGCTACAAAAATACTTTCAACAAGGATTGTACGTAATTTATTAATTTTTATTGATTACAGAGTATTCTTATTCTTACAATGGTAAATTGTTGTCTTCCGAACCAACTGCGATCCTCTGAAAGTGCGCAAAACAAAGAAATTATGAGAGAACTCAACTCGTGATCTCTGTCGACGATAATGCGAATAACATTGCAGCAATGTAACGACATATTGCATTCGTGAAGTTACGTTTATTTAATATGTTTAGTGATTAAATATAAGAGATTTCTTGCCTTCGCTACATGCATATATACGATATCGTCCCACTTTCCTATGGCACTGGCTTTCCAAGGTAATCAGCAGCACATACATAATTGCCCAAGCAAGTAGACAACTTGGGTCACTCCGTCAGCGTAAGAGCTATATTGATAGATATATAAGCTCAAAGTGGTTGAAGTAGACAAAGCTTGCTATTCCTATTAGTAAAGTCAAATCACGGTCTCCTAAGGAAACATCAAGGTTACGCTATAAGTACTAATGAGATTTATTTTGAAGAAAATTTTGTTGAACATGCATCCCGGATTGGATATATAAAAGATCGTGGAGAATACTGAGTTCGAGGCCTTCCACACGCAATATTCTAACATTTGTATTGTAAGCTGACAATATATATATATATAGCTGCAATGGCGGCGCTTGCGGAGGCATGGCAGTTCTATCTACATCTTGCGGGGTCAACTTCTCGGTGGAAATACGGCATCATTCAACGTGTCCCGTTCGAGTTTCGTTGCTCCAAGTCGTCTACTGCGCCGGCTCTCATCACATCTTATATCTGTAAAAATGCATCGTATATAAGTGAAAATATTCGCCCCAATAGCGCGTCGCAATCTATCTTGAATACACCCATCTATATATATATATATATATATATATCCCTCATTGTATAACGGCATGCATTGCACTGGTGTCCCTTGAGAGTTCTGCATGAATTTAGATAAATGGGCCTACCAAGAATTTGAACTACGTGTCATATGCATGTGTGCTTAGTGCCAACACCCATCTGTTGCGTTGGTGTTTAGATAAAATCAACATTAAATTGAAATAATTAAAAAATGGCACTTTTCTAGTCACTAACAGAGCAGGCGTTCCAGGTTTATATTTTCTCTAGGAATGAAGACGTAGCTAAAACATAATATATAGTTAAAGGCAGTAAAAATGAAGTTACTGATCAAATCTTATAAGGTTATTACTACAAAATTTGCCATTACTTTTCCATATCTGCGCCTTAGAGAGTTTTCACGGTATGCTAGTGGTAAATACGGTAATACAATCTCGTCATATCTCAGTACGCATCGCCGCGAGCGAACATCATAAAGCCTGCAGCGTTCCCTATTCATAATTATTCGTGGATGAAAGCAAACTAGCTCTGACTTCACATTTTCCTATTGTATTGAATTTGTATATATTTTTTTCAAGTATATCTTTAGTGATGGGGATGCGTAATTTTCATCAACTAATGTTTTTCTCCACGGGATGTAGTCGCGCTTCAAGCGCAACCAGAATTGATGTCGCTGCTCGTTGGTTTGGAACAGCATTTCAGCCTCACCTTCGTGACGGTGTGAATTGACTTTTTATACAGGACCGTATAAAGCAAACAGGCAATGAAACCAAAAAAGCATACGGGTATTTACCTGTAGTTAAAACTGAAATGCAAGAAAAGGAATAAACAAAAGAAGGACAAGGGAAAGATAACTTATTGCCAATTTGTTACGCGTACGATGCTATACAAATTATGCTACAGCGACGGCCATCAACGCTTCCCCTAATTAGATCTAGAAGTAGATCAAGCATTAGGAGTGTTAGCCAAAGCCACTCAGAACAATGGCGGGCGGATGTGGAAGACCATTTTTCGCCCGATGGCGCCACGTAACACATGATCTTCGGAGAATAGGCATGCGGGTCATAAACCCTCGCATGCTGCTTAATGGCGACTGGGCTGCCAGATTCGAGGTAACTGCTATGAATGAGCTATAATGGAAACGAGGCGGCTTGTTTTTTGGCAATCAGGGCCATATAAAACAAAAAGTCAATGAAGCCAAGGAAAGCATAGGGGTAGTTAGCTATGGTTGAAATTAAAAGGCGCAAAACAATGAAGAACAGAAAGGTGCAAGAGGAAGAAATGATAATTGGTCAACCGGTGAGGACCGAACCCATGGATGTATATATATATATATATATAGATATATATATATATATATATATATATATATATGTATGTCGGTGTGTGTGTTTGTGTGTGTGTGTGTGTGTGTGTGTGTGTGTGTGTGTGTGTGTGCGTGCGTGCGGGCGCCACCAAGTGACCATATAACAAGCTACATGTACAACGGGTTCAAAAACACGGTCGCTTAGCCGACGCGAAGTCTGGCAAATAAACCTTGGGGCCGTGCCTCCTTTTCAAATCTGCGTAGGTTCTGGTTCACGCACTCAGCAGGCTGTTCAGTGACTGTGTCATGAGAGTGAATCGCTATGACCGAGGTTACATGGAAGATGCATTAAGGAATTAATGTTTGTTGGCCTCAAATTTCTTCCATTTATAATATCAACCCTGGAAAATATAAAGGTAGCTGTTTTCTGCGCGAGTGCGCAGCAAGAGCGCAAGCAAACGAATCAACATACAGCTATTTTATTCGAAGCGCAGGACACGACTAAGGCAAATCCCCCTGCTGACTCCACTAGAGCGCCGGTCACAGCGCCGTCATCAGTCAAATACGAAACTTATAGCCCATAATGTAAGCTAGCTGTAGAATACCACTTTTCACATCGATTCCTCGAGTGCTCAGCGGGGACAAGTAACCACTCTCTCTTTTGCATTGGACCCTTCAACATTTTAAAGCGAAATCATTATTTGCCCGATTATGAGTAAATCCATCGGCGTCGGCGGCGTGACCGACCGATGGTCCTAGAAATGTCCGACGGTGAAACAGTAAAAAAAAAAAAAGAAAGAATGCTAGGGTTTACATCAGATTCCTCAGGAAGGTTCTTGTAAACAAAGTAAGTTAATTACCTTTATAGGAACGTTTGGTACATTTTAGGTAGGTTGAGTGCCAAACGAGCAAACTTCTGCTACGCCAAAGTGTCTCCACGGTTACGGCTTTCTAAAGGTGTCACAGCCTAGTACGTGCGGCATAAACGTGGGACCTAGTCCGCGCTTGAAGTTAGGCACGTGACGGCGCAGTCAATAGGGAAGAGGTGGGCCTTGACTGTATAAACTTAGCGCGCTGCCACACCTGCGTCACTTGCTCTCTGGATTTCATCGGTGCTGTGTCTCCTGCGATGGACTCTCGACGCCACGTGATGAGTGCATAAAATGAGCCAGTCTGGGGCCAGTATATACGCAAGCACACACACCGAATAAGCAGACTTAATTCATGCAGAAAATATCAGTGCAACATATTTATCCAAAGGCAGTCTAATGCTATCGCTTTCACTTAGGTAAGCAGTCTTAAATGTCTCGGCCGATTTTCTTTTTTTTTTGCTTTTTTTAGAGCATCGTACTAGGCAGTAGCTAATTCTCAGCATCAAGGTTACCTAGACAATAATATTCAAGCTGATAATCGAAAGCGCGCCTAAAGCAGGATTTATAAATTGGGATACATGGTATAAATAGACTACCTCCTCAAGGCCACTACTGTGTCTTCGCCTATTTCAGAGTCGGAGGCTATAATTAATAAAAGGCAGCAACATGAAAGACCACACGCAATTTCATTGGCGCTGAGCGTGAAGAGCGGCAAGCTACGAGACAATATCAGCTTTGATATAGCTGGATGCATTTATATATACATCACACATATTTAGAACAATCGCATTTCATTCGTTTTTGTGAAAATCGAAAATAATAGATGTTGGTACTTCCTCTGCTTCAAAACAATTAGCAACGCCAGCGCACCGATCATCGGGGCATCATTTGAAACTTGGACTCCGCGCCTGTCACTCTGATATTGTCGTCTAGGATGCAAATCCTTCCTGGCAACTCGCTGCCGTTCCACAAAGTGAATTCGAAACCATGTGAAGAGCATCGACTTTGAGGCACCTTAGAGTCGACGTAACTAACTATATCGGAGGGGCGCATTGGAAAGCCTGAGTTCCTTCGCGCTAGAGTAAAATACTTTGTTAAATTCCATCTTCTCTGGTATGCGGAAAGAACAAATCGTTTGCTACGCCGCTCTCCTCTTTTCACTGCGGAGAGATTTTGATCGATAACAATGTGTCGAATACTTCGCTTACGGGTGTCCCCTTGTTCTGCTATATTCATTTTTGTGATGCTGGCTCCTCCCATTCATGCAGTGGTGCTTGGCCTGACCTAATTCGTTCGTAGATGACAGTACTACCTGCTTCAATGCATAACAGTAGCACATATGTCGATGTTGGCGGATATTATCTCATTGGCGGGCAGAAAGTACAGTCTAGGCACCAGTACAACACAATGCACGGAGTCACTTTAGCATGCCCTTGAAGTTAGAAGATGCTAAAGAGGGATATCAAATTGTATAAGTAAATAACGTTACGTCTTCAACGGCCGCCCGTACAATATATTTGCTCAATTACAGGCTTAATGAGTAGAACCAGAAAATCCAAGAACGAAAAGCGAGTAACGACCTTGCCCTGAATTTATATCACCTACTCACTTCACATCATGGATCTTTACAGAGTTTGTTGGGCTCTATTTAACTGCTTACCCATAAATAGTAATTATGCTGCATTAAAAAAATAAATTATAACTACAGTTCACCTGGCGAGGTGAACTGGATGTTTTTATCCGAATGGATAAAACGAACATTTGCGTAACTAAGCGTAATCAACTTACCAACGTCCAATAACACGTAAAGGCATGAACGTCCTCTAACTGAGCTCAAATACCGGACACTTTCCATGCTGTCATAGTGGAACTTGGATGAACTAAAATAGCTAAATTACGGTACGTATAAAGTAAGCTATCCCTGCCTGTAAATAAATAAATAATGGAGCTTTACGTGCCAAAACCATGATCTGATTTTGAGGCACGCCGTAGTGGGCAAATCTAAGTAAACTGGTGTTTTCGCATTTCTCCGCCATCTAGATGTGATCGCCATGGCGCAGATTTGATCCCGCGACTTCGTGCTTAGCAGTCCAACACTACAGCAACTAATCAACCATGGCCGGTACTTCCCGTAGGCTTTACGTATACAAGAACTAAGTCGTTCTTTCGGTGGCGTACGTGCCATTGCCATTTGGAGGCAATCGCTTTACTATTGAACTGCATGTTTCTTTCTGTTTTGTTGTGCTGCCTGAAAATAACCTGCCGCTCGAAAGGAAAATAGACTGTCAGCTCCGCCAGTGTCTGCAATGCAACGTTTAAACACCGAATCATGAGCAACTAGTCGTTTATTATTTCGAAATCTTGGAAAACATTTGTAGTTACCCACCGTGGTAGCTCAGTGGCCATGCTGGGCGCGGTAGCCGCATTCCAATGGGGGGAATGCAAACACTTTTGTTTAGCGTGGATTGCTTTCCCGTTAAACAATGCCAGATGGTCAGAATGAATTCGTAGTTACCCACTACGGCATGCATTAAAACGAGATCGTGCTTGCTCACTCAATGTCCAGCATATCTTTGAACAGGTTGTAGAATTCGGAAAGCATTTTTTCCTAGCTTGTGTGACGAAACCCACAAGGCGTCCACTTTTGCTTGCGAACTGCGAAGCTTCTATTTGACGTATAAAAATGACTCTATACCACTGCAGTGGACGCGTCACTGGCATCGCCTTTTATATGTCAACTGAAATTCAGCCTAAAAGCTATACTTTTCCCTAGAAAACTTCAAGAATTAGACTCATTATTAACGGCTAAACCATACACAGTTTGACAATCTACAATTTGTATCACGACAGAAGACACTGATATTCACGTGACATTGGTGGAATGCTTGAAAGAATGTGCTCAGAATTCGTCACTTTAATGTGCTCGTCATGTCGTAACAGATAGCCAATAAAGGGCGTGAGACTCTTTAGAATTCCCGAATAACGTACTTGAATGGGAGGCAAAAAGCTCCAGTTCCTTCTGTACAGTAACTCAAAGGGAGTCTTTATGGCAAGATCGTATTCATTAGGCGTATTCCTTGCTAATCCGTAGGCATTCTAAAACAATGAATAGCTAATTGCCGACTTCCTTAGGCAAATTAAGAACTTTGGGTGTCAACGGTTTCCCTTCAGCGTAAGATGGCAGTAGGCTGGGGTGCTCTTTAGACTGACCCCCGATGACGGACTCACCGGGCTTTTAATTTCGGGAGCAGCTAGCTTTCTGCCTTTGAAGGAGCTTTCATAAATTTAGTGTGTTCGAAGTAGTTGCCGACGATTCAAATGCTTCTTTACATGTTTGAATCCACTCCACATATTCGTCGCTCAGCTCAAGGGGAGAGAGAGAATGTATTTCACTGTGTTGCATGAAGTCATCGCTGGAGGCGTGTTGTCATTAGAACTGTAGCACAACTCTACCGTCTTTATTGCTCACTTTCTGGGGCGCAAGAGGCGCTTAGTGCACTGTACTTTGCACTACGAAGGCGTTTCAGCCCTTACCAAGGCCCTACATAAGCTTTTTGTCACTGGAATATTCCTATCTCGTCGTAAGTGTACATGTCTTATGTGATAGAACAAATAAAGCGACTGCAACAAGATAGTACAATAATTTTCTGTTTGTTTGTTTCTTAGTCTCAACAATGCTAACACTAAGCTCTTTTTTTTCTGAATTGTCTTCCACCTCTTGCATTACACATATGCCTCATCAGCAATGCGGTTTGATGCATATCGTATTTTTCTTCAAATAACAAATAAATGAGCAAATTTACATTTTTCTTAAAATATTCATTTTAAGAAAAACTTAAGTGTATTTTACCATCTCGCATCTCTCGTAAAGCATCTTTGACTGAATGTTACCGCAGCAGCGCCAGGGAAAATTTCAACTTGTCTACATTATAATATGAGAAATAAATTACTGACTAATCAGAATTCAATTCGGACGCCACAAAATTTTTAGGCTGTGGTGCATACTTTGCATGCATGAACTATTTTTGCAACATAGACAGTCTAAAGTTAGTTCCCTGTGCCAACGTCCTGTGCACGCATAAATTTCGCTCTCGCAAGTCACCACAATGGTGCTCGGGGATAGCAAGCCTAAGAAGATGTGCATGACATTTATCTATTTAGCTGACCTGTTCATTGCGTACGCGTTATTTGCGCTAGCCGACATTTTGGGACTCACTGTACGGATGTCATTGGTCAGTGCATCCTATCCACCAGTAAAGTTAAGTGAAGGTTAATGTAGCTCTAAGAGAAAAGTGTCAATAATTTTAATATAAAACCACTCCAAAATATAACGCTGCAAGTCATATAGGTGACCAGGTAACCTGTTATTCTGACACTGAATTGACGCAGAACAGGACGTATGTTATATATAATCTGCGCTACAAGTATGCGTCGTACGGAACAGCAATGTCGAGGACATATATACGTGCCGTTTCACGTTCTAGTTTCATTCACTCTAAAAAGAGATATTACGTTCTCGATAAGTGATCAAAAAGAGTTCAGATGCTCATGCTATAATTGCACTGCTTGTAAGTAAAATGAATGGCACACGATTAAATGAAGGCCGCCGCAGTGCGGCCTGTCCAGATTTAGATGTTGAGAGTGTAAATTTCTTGCTGATTTTTTTACGAACTGGCACTTTGTTCCACAATTCCAAATGAATTAAGCATAACTTGAGCAGTGTAAGTTGCGAGCAGGTAGTTTCCGGCCCACCATGCTAGCTGTTTCCCTCAACACAACATAGCTTATATATGTTCGTTTTATCGCCCTAACTGACTGGAAGACGTAAGAGTGCTAACGCTTCGATAGGCGAGTAAATAGCCGCCCTTATTAGTGCCATGACAGATTCTCTGAGTGTGTTGATTCGTGACTCCTTGTCTCGGAAAAATGAGTACAATGCCGCTCCTCTCAGCCTTAGGCACAGCCCGCCGCAAGAGCGCTGGCGAGATTGAGCAATGGCCTCACTTCTCTGTTACTATAGAAGCCTAAGCCAGACGCGATGAGACTGGCTGTAGTGGTGCCTCTTAAACTGCGCTGCAGTCAACGTCTTCCTCCACGTTGTCGCAATAGCATTCAGACTACCCTAGAATATGGCATCGCGGCAATTCCTTTATTTGAAGCGTTGCAACGACGCAGGAGGCTATTTCTTGAGCATCTACGATACAGCTTGCCTCTACAGAGCAGTAGCTGCAACACTCTAACGTGTAGTCAATGCGCTCAAGCGAAGGTGGCCAGAGACTACCTGCAATTGCTACAATGTACGTGAATCCTAGAGACTAAAGTCTCATGACTACCCTGGCATAACTGACATAGTTATGGAAGTGCTCAGACCACACATCAGGCAGCATGCCCGTGACACTTGACAGCGCATGACGCCAGTGCCAGGCACCCATCTCTGGAATGGTCTCGGTCCATTGCGTCTTTCGTCCTGCAATTTCATACGTGAGCAGAGCTCCGGTTATCGTAGCCGCAAGTCTAACTTTGAGAGCAAGAAATTCGGAAGAAATTTCAACTGCCATCCCAAGATTTCAAGCAGCCTTGTGTACGCCTGTAACTCTAGGCATACAAAGACGATTTACACTGACGGTTGAAGAGCACTGCGCGCATTTGCACGATCTTTGAGCTGCCCTGCGAACGCAGGAATCTCACACGACTGCGCCTTCTACTACAGCGAGTGCAGCCCTTCAAAGTGCTCTTCGCGTAATTTGTAAAGAAATGTCTGTTACATGAAGCCGTCGTCAGTTATACAAAGCAATACTATAAAAAGTCCGCTATCCGACCAGGGGCAAAAACCAAGCCACCAGCTATACCAGCGGACAAAATTCCGTAACAATGAAGGCAAAGCGACATGGGTGGTAATTCTGTAAATGTGGCATGGTGCCAAGTAGGCAAGTACTATTTGACAGCGCTTTGTTTCGGTTTCCCACCACAAATACTGAATCAGCATAACTTACTCCTTACGACGTTATGACGCTGACAAAACGTGGAAGATTGAAGCAAAAGAAAAATAGAAAGCCTGAAATATAACTAGGAACGATTTCTTTTATGTTCCATTCTAAGTGGTGCAGTAGATACGATGTTTGATTCCTATTTCCCAGCTTTAAAGAGCATTTATGAGGTCCTGCAACTATTTACAGTTTACCGTAAAATCTGCCTTTTCTCTTCATAAGGGTTTCTTTGTTGCCAGAGAAATTTTCACGTGAATATAGTGCTTAAAATTTCATCTTGACGATCTGACCGGTCTGATGTGATGGCTGCGAGTTCCCTGCGGCATTATGGGAAACAAATCTACTGATGAAGCTGCTATGTCTGCCTGTAATGATGGCTTGCATTCACCTAAAACAAGCTCATGCAGTGACGTCACCTCACATGGTCGCGGGTGGTGACACTTGGTCTATGAAGCACACAGAACGTTTTCAAGACACCTGTCTATATCGCCAGGAGCCTTTTCTTCAGCTCCGTATAACACCTCTACTGAGCCAAGCAGAAATAGCTATTGTGGGCCGACTGTCGTTTCATGTTTTCGCAAGATATTTTCTTTGCCTTACTGAAATAGATAAGAATTTCCCTATAACGACCAGCCAGAAACGCCTCAAGCGTGCGCTATTAAGAAATGACTTCTGTGATGGTATGCACTACTTCTTTCTTTCTTTCTTTCTTTCTTTGTTTCTTTCTGTCTTTCTTTCTTTCGTTCTTTCTTTATTTTATTGTTTCGTTCTTTAATTTGTTCTCTCTTTCGTTCTTTATTTCTTTCTTTTCTTCTTTCATATTCGCAGTTGCATCTTTCCTTGACTACGGGTTTATGGACCATTGCTAATAATATTTTTTTCTACAACTGAACAACCGTTTTAAAGAACTCGGCTTCATGATGACATTTTTTAACGACGGGGACTATAGACGGAACTGTTTTCGAGTATGAGTCACCGTAGCAAGTCACTCAAGGCTTTCCCCTTAATATATCTCAACACTTCGCCACTGGCTGTTGGAACGACGGTGACCACGACATGGGATAAAATGAGCCGTTTAGCAATGAAACATACACACGCACGAAGGGAAGCAAACAAACGCAAGCAGACCGAGGCACCGGACCATGGAGCCAACGCACTTGCGCAGTAGAATAGCGTGTCCGCATTTCCGTAATATATCTATTACATTTACTTTCTCAAGCTCCTGCATGGCTTCACCGTCCCTCGACTCTGTTCCAGTAACCACACATCCGGAATGCCCCTTCGCCTTTCCATCCGCGTCAGTCCGCAGGAGCAAACTTGAATGCATGCTCCCCGGCAAAGGCTTGTCGCACAAAGAATGTCGAACTGCTTTCCTTTCTACCGCAGTCCCCCACCTCTCTTACCATAATCTGTGGAGTGTAGAGATGCCTGCTCTCTCCGAACCACTGCGTGGCGGAGAATCTCGCCTCAAGCCAAGTTCCCTTCTTTCTGTGTGGCTTCCATTTCATATCAAGAGCTGCGGCTGCCTGGATTACTTTTTCAAGCTCCCACAGATGTGTCCGATGAGAGATCTGCCGAACTGTGTTGCTGCCGCCGTCTCTGTGTACTTGTATGCACAAGTTCTTTGCTATTTTCCTTATTTCTCCACTTGTTATCATTTTGAGGTGCCCTTCGAACTTTGGTTTCTGGCTTCAGGCATCTGCATGAGATTTAAGGTGAAACTTCTTTTCAGCCTCTGTGCGGAATAAGGTATCATCAGGCTGACGACAAGTACAGAATATAAAAAATACAGAGGACTGGTTCTGGAAGCAATTTCTTAAAGAAGCGAGCTCTATGTAGATGAATTACTGCTTTTACCAGTTAAATCAGGTCGTGTCCTGCTGCTTCCTCTATGAAATGAGTAGGTAAGAAAAAGTTAGAGAAATGAGTAGAAACGAATACACTGCACACTGTTTCTCTTATCAGGTAACACAAATGGCTCAGACACTGTCATCAATGTAGAAACCGAGAACCAAGTGCCCAAAATTCCAAATCTCAGCTTCATTCCAGTTTTGCATATCTTCGTCCATGGCCCTCAAGCATAAAAATTTACACTGCAATCCAGAAAAACACCAAAAAGCTGCAAATTAACCACGTTTTATACAACACCAGAGATAACTTTGGAGGCAAAGAAATCGCAAAAATAATGACGTGTGTGATTTATGTGTTCATGGAAAATGGGCACACCTTTGAAAAAAGCACTTATTATTTGATAGGACCAATAATGCAGAACTACGCGAATGTAAGCGCTGAACATTCTGCGCAGCAATGAGACGTCTCATTATCTTTATGTGATGTTTCACATATTTTTGGTGCGCCCTAGGCGTTGGTCGTTCTGCAACCTTTCAATGATGATTTCTAAAGGTTGCACGAGGAGTACATTGCAATTATTTGAAGCTGCTGATATAATGCTTCCCAACATTGCTGCACGTCAGTAGTTTGTACATAACACGACAATCGTCAGTGGGTACAATTCAGCATATTCCTTTAATGTGAATAGCATCGCTTGTCTACTTCACCTGCTTCGAGTCGGTCGGTCGGTCGGTCGGTCGGTCGGTCGGTCGGTCGGTCGGTCGGTCGGTTGGTCGGTCGGTCGGTCGGTCGGTCGGTCGGTCAGTCGGTAGGTAGGTCGGTCGGTCGGTCGGTCGGTCGGTCGGACCGTCCGTCCGTCCGTCCGTCCTTCCGTCCGTCCGGCTACGACGGCAGGGCTGACGGTGCCTACCAACTTGAGCAGCTGAGAGCTTCGCGTTCGCTTTGCCTGCGTGGGCGCGGCGTCGCCCTTATCCGAGCGCCGTCGTGCGATCCTTATCTCTGATCGACGCGTACTAACTACGCCAAACCATATGGCGCGCGTAAGAAAATCCGGGTATGCAGGCGGCGGAACACCGGATGGTGGTTTGCTCAGCGCGAACAGCGATTCAAGGGCAAGTTTTCCACCGTAACCAGCTTCTGACGCTCAGAAAGCAGCTCTTAGATGCACCCACTTTCGTAGAGAAGTGCGTGAACTCAGACTTTGCGTTCCCAAGAGGTTTACTGGAGCAGTTCGAAGATGGCGTCCTGCATAGGTACTAATTGTCGCAAAGGATGGGGAACGTGTTCCTAATAATCAAGCAGCTGGACAAGCCCAAGTTCTTTCTGACCCTCATCATGTCCGAGCTCCACTATGAGCGCCTTGCCGAAGCCATCGGTACAAGTGCCCGTCCAGGCGCGTCGCCACAAGGTTGAAGCCATAGCCAGCTATCTGCAAAATGCTTCGCATACATCCGATTCATACAATAGGCGCGATCTGCCTAATTTACTTTTCCGTTTCTTCGTTATTTAAACGAAACATGTTCTTATACCAGAGAAGTGTTCCGCTATGCTGCGGGGAAGTGCGCTTTAGTGGGCCATATAATGTTTACTTAGGATGCACGTGCTGTCTTTGTATATACAGTCGCTGCAGAGTAAGGGCTCACTGACCATTCAACAGAAATATTAATTGGGTCTAGAGAGTCTAAGCGACCGGCGGCGCTGCTCTAGATAGTAGGCATGGCGTCGTTCACATATTTAGTAACTACTGTTTTTCATGAAATGTAGTGGTCCTATTTGAGTGGCTTATCCAATCTTAGTGCAACTTATTCGGCTACCATGAATACGCTTTCAGCTGGTCAGTAAAGCCATCACAGTTTTATTTTCTATGCTGAACCTGAAAAACCACGGTCTTGGACATTTATTAATCAGTATAATGAATTTTCTGAATGGCACAGCTGTATTAAAGCACGGACACTGGCTACAGATATAAATGTCTAAAAGAAATAAAAGGCTACAGGCTTCATCTTTTAGCGCGCATATGGACAGTCGGTACTTATAGACTACCGATTGCAGATAATTTGAATATCACTTCTTTTGTCGTTTAGTCGTCCGTTTTTGAGGTCTGAAATAAACTCCAGTATGGAATAAGCCTTCCTCTCAAGCGTTAAAAAGCAGACTTATCACCTTTTTCATGTGTCCTGCTATGATGTGCAAGCCAATGTCAACACGTTCTTGTTCTAAGTACAAGCGATATATTTAATTAGAGGTGCAGCGGGCGATAAGGCGGGGATACTAAAACCATTGCTGGCCACATAGTAGGCGCTGTAATTGGTTAGCGAAGTAGCTAGGAGCAAATTCGGAAGGTGGAGAAGGTTTTCTTGATGCTTCCAGGCTATATATACTTTCGGGTATACAACAATTTTTCTCACTCCTAATCGTAATGTCCTTTGCAAGCACATGCGTTCCAGTCAGCACTGTCAGTCATTCCATTCAAGGATCACCTTGTGTACGTGACTGCAAAACGCAAGCGTAAGCGACAGAGTGGATGTGCTGCACATCGGGCGAATACCAGGCAGCAGGTTCAGTTCTGTCGAGGTGATGGCGGCTCAGTTTACCTGGGCGGCGTTGCCATAATGTCCTACAAATGATGCATTTCCTAAGGTACCATTCTGTGTTTCTACTGCCCCAAGGTGACAAATCACAGTGGACGCCTTCCATTACTCTGCGTGAACAGCTTCGCAGGCAGAATCTTTACCTGACATACCGCATTCGCCTGGACCACAGAAAGAGCATATTCCAAACATTTCCCAGGGTTTGGTGGCGCATTTCGTGAATATTAAAGAGAATTTTTCTGAGGAACATCGATGAAGCTCTGACAAAAGGCATTGCAGAGCCATCTTTGAGTCGTATAAGGTAGGGCAGCGATGAGTTGGCTGTTCTCTAATACAAACTACTGTCTCAAGGAAGGCAGTGAACTTCGAACATGTCAACGTCGTTGACGTAGACAAGAATTGCAAAAGCTGGTCTGTAAGGAATTCTGCCTTACAGAAAGGCATAGTGACAGACAGTATACCAGAACCGAATGTCCAATCGCAGGCCGATATAAAGAAAATAGCGCTTTGAAGAATCGACACAAGGGGAGAAAGCAAGGGCAGGATACGAACTACTGTCAGTGAAGTTGCCAGTCATGAATCCAGGCACGGCTGTAGTGGCACGAGGAAATAAGAAGCAGCATGAGAAACACAAGACATTGCAACGGTACCACCTTGCTGTGACTGCAGTATACAAGACTTCCCTTCTTTTCCCCTCATATCTGCCAAAGCACGTTAAATCGACATCATTCGCCGAGTTTCCATTGTCTCCATTGAAGCGATGAAGCAGACAAGAAAAACTCCAGAGCACCTAAACACTTATGAGGTGTGGTTGTGAAAGCATTGAAGTGCAAGTGAAAGCTTCTGAGCATCCTTAGAGTTGTGAATTCCTCGCAGGGAAGGGAGCGCGTTGAGAGGCGTGGCGCGTTTTGACGCGGGTTTCCGAGCACGAGAGCTAACGTTACGTGGCATCGCGGCGATGCCATCTCCCAACATGAAATGCCTGTCTCTTTATTGAAGAGCAAGTACACCATTTTGCCCGCTGTGCTCCGCCAAGGGGTGCTCGCGACGTGGCGTCCCAGTCAATGGGAAATTAGGTGCCCTTTTGCTCCTACAGATGACAATTAAATTCCGGCTGTTTCACTCATGTGACGTCATGTGACGCCATCGCATCAATAATAAAAATATTGGTGTTACCGGGTATCACCGGGCATCTTCCAAATAGAAATGTGTGATGAAGATATTGTCTACGTAGAAAGATTGGCCTACAAAAGCAAGTTCTTCCGCACTTTAACTGACAGACTTTTGTAATTTGATACCAACGAGACGGGGAGCAAGCGACTTTGGAGATTATAGAAGAACAATTTCGCTGGGAATACCGCACCAGTGTTTTGAGAAATAAAAGAAAAAGAGAAACAAATCATTTCTAATAGGCCCAGAATGTACATTCCATGGCGCCTCGCTTTTCTTTCCTCAACAATGCGCAAAATAGCTTTTGTCGATGAGTGCAAGTTTTCCTTCTCGCACACAATCTGCAGTGAGAACACGTCGCTCAACAAATGAAAATGAAATACTTTTCACCTCTAAAGATGCTGTCATGATGCGCGAAATGCAGGTATTATTGCTGCAATTTAAAGATTAGACGAGTAACAACGGCTAGTGCAGTTCTATAGATGTCACTTTTAGATCCGACTCACAGTTACTGCTTTTCTTTCTCGCAGTAATACAGTTATTCCTTTTTATTACATTTGACGCTAGGTATGTCAATACTTCTGCTGTTTTTATTGTTGCTCTAACCAGCGTAACAGTAAGACAACGGCTATCGGTTATGAAAATTAACTGGTTTAGATCACATTATGCTGTTTCATGCCTACGGAAGAAATCATTTCATTATTGCATTCGCTGTGCTTAGATCAACGTTCAAAAGAAGAAGCTATAAAGAAAAGCCAGCTGCAGAAGCACTAAGCACGTTTCGAACTCTTTAATCACTAAATAAAATGTACACCACAAAATTAACCTAGCAATCTTCTTTTTATTATGCAACTTATTTTCTCGCTTGAAGATAAAAAGCTCGAATGATGCCGTAGGAATGCAACTGCCTAATTAGTGAGCCCAGTCAATGTATTTACGTTTATGAACAATGTTCAAGCTTGGGTCCTAGTTTTGGCATCGAATAATGCCAAACTGAAGCGCTTTTCCAAGGAGAAGGTTGCAGAAAAACATATCCGGCAATGACGCACATTTAGAATAAACGCAGGTGACTGTCGTGGCCAGAGTAGCTTTTGTCGATAAATCATCTCAATATCGCATGACAATATAGATATGTTCACACAAGATGTTGGGCTTCCACAACGCAGGATGACTCGCGCAATGTTCGCGCCTTGAAAGACATTCAAGCGTGTTAGGCGCACGTTCTCATCAGGTCCGCCATTGAAGCAGGCAGGGTCGGTTTTACCAGCCTTCGCCTCAACCTACGTTATATATTTCTCGTGAAATGCTGTGCACAGGCTACCGAAAGCTACACACCGCTGACATTGTCCTTGAGGAGTATGCGCGGACATGGTTTGGAACCATGAGGCAGCTATATGACGATATGAATTCCAGCAACAGCTTCTCAGTACATATGCAAGCTTGAACACTGAGAGAACGAGCTGAATGTCCAATTCAGGCACAGGTATCACGGCTGAGCAAAAGCATCTAAATGCTCGTGGAAGATATGTGCCGACTTTCCCGGTATGTAGATCCATTCATCCAAGAAGCAAAGTAACTTGACACGCGATGTTAAGGAAGAGCTATTTGGGTGGCGTGCAGTGCTAACCAGCCTGAACGGTTGCAGTCTATCCCACGGAAACCACGTCATCATAAAAGGCGCTGCAGCACTGACCAAGGCAGTATAACCGAGATGTGGGAGCCCTATTGCGGAATTCTCTCGCTGTGCCTTTGGAAAACGCCGAGCCTTGTAGGAGCTCATCATGCTTGTTAAACATATGTTGCAACACAAGTGCTCCCAGAGAGAGCAGTTGCCCCGGCAACGACCAGAACATGTGGAAACGTTGACACCAGAGGCATCTCCTCTACGACTTTGTTAAACTAAGAGACTTTATTTTTTTTTGAATAAACAGTGTGAAGTTAGCGCACGTGCTTGTGGTTTGCCTCTTTGTAGTATCTCGTCACGTGTTTGTTGCAGGAGACGTGTATCTATAGCTTCAGGTGTTACCAGTGTCTAAGTTTCTAACGGCTTCATTATCCAGAACTCATGAAACCTCCTTCTGATGGCTCTGAAAGCTTTCCTGCAACATGACATGAATTATTTTTACTAACTTGCTTCACATAAATATCCAGTAGAATCGTTGCACCAGTGAAAATTGGGAGGCTAGCTTTTCATATTTTGGAAGCAGCAATATTCACGAAGATTATTACGATTCCTATTATTTCCATGTTACAATATCGCACTGCATAATTTCGATCTCTATGCGAATTGAGTGGCTTAAGGTTTCAGTGATGCTCTTGAAATGCACAATCCGTTCAATAATATATTTTCATCCGGGTAAGACCATGGCAATAAATGTATAACGCAGAACTACTGTAAACTCAGTAAATAAATAAATAAATAAATAAACTACTCCCTCTTATCTCCCTCCTCGCTGCGCTAGTTATATCACGTATTCTGTGAATCAATAAAAACAGAAGCGACAAACGAGGAAAACTTGAGTTGTCGCTATTGTCAGGCGACGAATGCATGAACGGAAATATGCATGTCGCAGAAAAAAATTCAGATTGTGTTCAAGTGCTTGGCAGAAAGGAGTTATAGATAAATTGCAGCCTGTGTCCGTTCAATGTCAGTGTACAGATCCGGGTAAAAGGGTTCAAGGAAAGCCGTTCTTCATCGGGACTGAGAGTGTCACACTGTTTTATACGCTTCGCGGAAGCTGTCTAGAAATACATAATAAAGAACGTAAACTGTATAGCAAGCGCTAAAGCAAACAAGGTGAGGAAACGAAAACGATGCAAAAATCACAGCTTGGTGGATACATTGAGCAGGAAAACTGAGCCCAACAGGGCTCGGGACAAGCGTGTCATTCGGCTTCTCTCTACGCGTTTCTCCGTATGGTAGAGCAAATCTTCAGAGCTTCGGTACACGCAGCAACGAGGAAGGACGAAATTCTTAGTGAACGGTACGAGAATGCACGGCAGAAAGTAAGTGTAACCATGGGAAATAAAATGACCAATCTCTGTCTGCGAGGTAGCGGCGAGCAAAGATAATGAGCCAGCACAAATAAAGCATGAAACGCCCTGCACGTCACGCAGATGGGCGATACCCCGGAAATGGTGGGCCGAACTTGGGTGTAAACACTTGAAGCGTGCCCAGGAACAGCATACACAAGCTACAGGCGTGCTAAAGGAGGGCGAAACGAAGTAAATTTGGCAAAGCTACAAAACACACAAATCAAACAGAAGAGGAATGCGCCAAATGCTTTCTTTCCGTACGAGTGGGAATCGTGTACGTGTGGACTTGAGGTGTTTGCTGCTTCAGGCGCGAACGAAGGCTGGCTACACCAGAAGCAGTGCTGCCTCTCCCTTGTTTTTCCGTGGCAGAGGATCCTCATCTGCGCCCAGTCAGCAAGCACGTGCGCTGGACTGTTTGGAGAAATAAAGCAAAGACGTCTTTTCGCCTATGGCCAGATGGGTCTTGTTTCTCCTGCCTTATTTACCATCGTTCACTTTGGCCTTGTACGGTCTTCTTTTTTTGGCAGACTAATTTTTTTTACCAGCTAAGAATAATTTCTCTGATAACCTCAATGACATATGGGGTGATGGGGGATATAATTTCTTAAGCGTAGTATATTGTGTCATTAGTTCTGCATTGATCTAAAGGTTTGGCTCAAGCCTTTCATCGATGTTCCCGAAGGGTTAAAATTTGTCTGGCTGCGTTTTTTTTAATGAACAATACAAGCTTTGCGATTTCCAATCTCCATCGCGTTCACACGTTCGCTTGAAATGTGACTGCACTTTTTATTTAGTCAAACAAATACAGGAGACCTGAAAATACAATTTACACGTTTTAAGCGTATCTTGTTTCCTTGGGTTGTCAAATGATTAGGCCGGCACGGGTTCCTTATGGTTGCTGAAAGCGAACCTCTCAATAATATCACGTCAAATAGAATATCTCCAGTGTTTCTAGTTCTACCAAACTGGTGATTCTTCAAGAGTTTCTTTATTTAGGAGAGCAGAAACAATATATATCCAGGGAAATAGTAGCAGTAGTATGATAGCTACAGTATGGCAGCTTTAAAGAAAGAAGCAAACTTAAATTTAATTCTGAAGTATTTTTATGGCTGTACCAAAGAGTAATCCCCTATTTCACATCAGAGGGAATGATGTGCATAAATATTATTGTACCTCACCACAACTTTTGTGGAACTGGTTGACTAATGAACGCATTTTTGAAGATGGCAAGCCATCAGTCTTGTGGGTACACGTTGCAATAAAGCTAATATGACGAGCAGAGCAAGGTTACTAAGTTTGCAAGCATTTATTGACAATGTGAATGACGTTACTGCGCTACTTCAATTTAAATAATTGGCTTGGGTTTGTTAAGTCAGTTTGGATTGCAGGATTTATCTCATGGAGCAAGGAAAAAGTTAGGATGGAGCATCGCGCAAGCAAATTGATGCGAAACCTGCCGGCTCAGCGTGTAATCGTCACGTCCAAGTGTGCGGTAGCTTTTAGAGTACGCGCTCTGCAGGTAGAGCAACGGCAGAGCGGCTGAACAAGCCCGCACCCAATAAAAGCTACTGGCATAGCTACAGGCAACGAAACGTCCCAGCAAATCTTGATTCTGGCTCCGTGACCTCGATGCTAGAGGTCACGTGTTGGGCCGATACTCAGTAAATAGATTGGCGTCACGGAGTGTTCGGTTTCCAAGCCTGGCTGCGTGACGTAACTCTCTTAACTTTTTCCTTCATGATTTTTGCTGTTATTCCGACCATTTATGTACACTAGTGCTCGGGTATTGTAAATAAATTTCTTATTGCTTATATATTATATATGAACATATGCTTTATGTTTATAAGGCACTCCTATAGTAACAATGTCAGGTGTACATGAACGGGAGGGAGAGGGGAGAGGTTGGTGGGAAGAGCCGATTCTATTAAAGAATGTGCAAGGAACCGAAAGAAAGAAACTAAAGTTTGCATAGCGGAAATACATGTGTTGCAACTGCTACATAGAAGGTAAATTTAGTGACGAAATTTAATATTGCATCTGTATTGAAGAAGTTGAAATTAGGAGGATGAATGAAGGAATGAAAGATGGAAACGTTAAATAGCAAACAAAAAATGTCAGTGAAACGGTGTACTGGTGCACTTAAATGCAGAAACAGCGGCGAAAAAATGTAATCAAACTTGTGTACTGGTGCCCTCAATGATAACCGAACGATTCGAGATTTATCTTGCTACAAGGTATGTGAACAGTTGTGTTAATTTCCCCCTCCAACGCCAGCACATAAAATATTTCCACTTTCCGAATGTCGAGGTAATATTTGTATAGTAGTAAGCCTAAGCACTAGAACGTGACTTTCTCTTACATAATCCTACTCTCTCATGCCTCTAAGCGCGCATCACAGTGAGTACTCCTGCGAGCATTGATAAGCAGCATACCCAGGGGAAATTATGGGGAAAGTTTCCCGAGCACATTTGCACCTCGTCTCCTAGCCAAGCACCCTTAAGTATGTGAGTAGTTTTTCCACGCCTCGAGAATAGCAGCCATGCAGTTCAAATAGAACTGCTACTTTATATTTTGATTATCTGCTAGAATCAGCAGCATGTTGTCAGAGTTGCTGCAAGCAAAGCGTATTTTACTATTTGTTGCCCAAATTCGTTTTACCACGACGTCTCGGGGGTCGCAATTATGGTCTTCCTTTTGGAACAGCATATTCAATGACTTGGATAGACTGTATTGATAACCAGAGGTTTCTAGAAGGCGGTGCAACATGCAACATGGAACAAGCAGGATGGTTTTTACAAAACTTCTGAAGGTGGATAAAGCTGAAGGGACACATGGACGGCAAATTGATAACAATTAGATAAAAGATCAATGTGACCTTAAGTATACTGGAACCTGGCGTACAATACCAAAAGCTGAAAGGGACCTACTTCGGGTCACGGCTTTTCCTATATAACAAATCATGTTCCTCACAACACGTTAAGAAGCAAGGAAGTTCAATTTAGCCCTGATATAGTATTCAAATAGTATTCACATACAATCTTGGACTAAAGCATTATTGGGCGCAAGAAGTGGTGTTTATCATCTAGGTATTTGATACAAGTACAGATTATTTATACTTTGCACTATAAAGAAGTAATTACATATAAAGTCAAAAGAAAAAGCTAATGCGAAAACTGTCAAACTTGGACGTCATTCCAAGGGTTCGTCCAAATACATAACATTTTTGTAACAACGTTCATCAGATGGCTTACACATAGCCCAATAGGAATCTGTGCAAACATCCCGCTTGATGATACCATAAACGAATGTTCCTATTAGAAATTCCGTTTCAGCGAACGTGTGATGCTGTATGCTCATCCCTCGGTGTCCTAGGAGAATTTGCTTGCCTACACAAACACATAGGGGTAAATGTATGTATGTATGTATGTATGTATGTATGTATGTATGTATGTATGTATGTATGTATGTATGTATGTATGTATGTATGTATGTATGTATGTATGTATGTATGTATGTATGTATGTATGTATGTATGTATGTATGTATGTATGTATGTATGTATGTATGTATGTATGTATGTATGTATGTATGTATGTATGTATGTATGTATGTATTTTTTTTCTCTTGAGGGATAATGGCAGCCTGCTGTTCATGACCTGAGAATGCCTGCCCAAACGCACCACAGCCCATTCTTATTCTTCTGATTATTTCCGTCTCATGATCCGGATCCGCCGTCACTACCTGCCCTAAATATATGTATTCCCTTACGATTTCCAGTGCCTCTCTACCTATTGTAAATTGCTGTTCTCTTCCGAGACTGTTAAACATTACTTTAGTTTTCTGCAGATTAATTTTTAGATCCACTCTTCTGCTTTGCCTCTCCAGGTCGGTGAGCATGCATTGCAATTGGTCCCCTGAGTTATTAAGCAAGGCAATATCATCAGTGAATCGCTAGTTACTAAGGTATTCTCCATTTACTTTTATCCCCAATTATTCCCAATCCAGGTCTCCAAATACCTCCTGTAAACACGCTGTGAATAGCATTGGAGAAATCGTATCTCCCTGCCTGACGCTTTTCTTTATTGGGATTTTGTTGCTTTCTTTATGGAGAAATACGGTAGCTGTGATAGATATCTTTCCGTATTTTTACATACGGCTCGTCTACACCCTGATTCCGTAATGCCGCCATGACTGCTGTGGTTTCGACAGAATCAAACGCTTTCTCGTAATCAATGAATGCTATATGTATGTATGTATGTATGTATGTATGTATGTATGTATGTATGTATGTATGTATGTATGTATGTATGTATGTATGTATGTATGTATGTATGTATGTATGTATGTATGTATGTATGTATGTATGTATGTATGTATGTATGTATGTATGTATGTATGTATGTATGCACGTACGTACGTACGGAGGTACGTATGTACCAGTAGAGTTCAGAGATAGCTGCGATTTACAAAACATTCACTGCGTTCGTGAATGCTCCGGAGTGATCTTTTCAAGAAAAAGACTGCGACGCGCCAAACATCGTCTTCTTTCGCTGGAGTTATGCCTATTCTGGCCTCCAATATTTATATCAGATGTCACCACTATCATCGCCTCGTGGGGCCCAAAACACTTCAATAATTCGCTTGAGGAAATATATATGGTAGCTTAGTGGTACTCTACTGTCTGGATATCTAACTGCACATTCCACATGGCAAGAGTTAAAGCCATTAGACTATTTTGAAGGCACAGCAGTCTTGGCGAATTTCTTCTTGTCCTCAATGTGGCCTCGATAGAGAGCAACGACTATGGAGGAGGGAGTGGGGAGGATAAAAGTGATAAGTGATGGAAGCGGGCTGACAGAGAAGGATGGCGTCACAACGCAATAGGGCACCAATTGCAATGCATGCTCACTGACCTGGAGAGGCAAAGCAGAAGAGTGGGTCTGAAAATTAATCTGCAGAAAGCTAAACTAATGTTTAACAGCCTCGGAAGAGAACAGTAATTTACAATAGGTAGCGAGGCACTGGAAGTGGTAAGGTAATACATCTACTGAGGACAGGTCGTGGCGGCGGATCCGGATCATGAGACGGTAATAATCAGAAGAATAAGAATGGGCTGGGGTGCGTTTGGCAGGCATTCTCAGATCATGAACAGCAGGTTGCCATTATCCCTCAAGAGAAAAGTGTATAATCGCTGTGTCTTAGCAGTACTCACCTACGGAGCAGAAACCTGGAGGCTTGCGAAATACGTTCTACCTAAATTGAGGACAACGCAACGAGCTATGGAAACAAGAATGATAGGTGTAACGTTAAGGGATAAGAATAGAGCAGATTGGGTGAGGGAACAAACGCGAGTCAATGACATCTCATTTGAGATCAAGAAAAAGAAATGGGGGCATGGACAGGACATGTAATGAGGAGGGAAGATAACCGATGGTCATTAAGGGTTGTGGACTGGATTCCAAGGGAAGGGAAGCGTAGCAGGGGGCGGCAGAAAGTTAGGTGGGCGGATGAGATTAAGAAGTTTGCAGGGACGACATAGCCACAATTAGTACATGACCGGGGTTGTTGGAGAAGTATGGGAGAGGCCTTTGCTTTGGAGAGGCGTAATCAGGCTGATGATGATTATTATTATTATTAGTAGAATGATGATGATGATGATGATGCTGATGATTACGGCAACGCAATAGGTGGACGTGCTTTGATGTCACGGCTGGAAAATCTCGGCACGGTGTCTCCATAAATAGCATGATGACAACTCTCATTCTAGCTCAAGCACCGGGGTCACTCGGCTGCAAGATATTTTCTCTGCGGTTTGTCTCTGTCGGTGACATCTCTGACATTATTTTCCGCAGCTGCATGTGCACTCATTTGTGCGCTCAGCACTTGCCGTAGCCTAATGCGGAGCAAAAACTAAACGAAAACACAAGTAGATTTTGATAAACCTTAATGCATTAAAATTACACACAAGTGATTCCCTGCGCTCAAGAAGTCGAAGACAGCAAAATACATCATGCCCAAGCAAAACATTGTCTGGGAACTGTAAAAACAACAGTAGGAGAGCAGTAACTACAAACCAAATAGGCCATCTAAGAACACGACCCCAGCATGATTAATGAAGAAAACGTTAGGGAGCTTTGACCATAGTGTTTCGAAGAAATGTTACGAGGTAAATTATCCGCGTTAAATGGTAGTGACAGCTCCAAGCATGGTGATTTAGCCAACATGGTAATGATGGGTATTAGATGATTTTTTCTTAACTTTCATCTTTCTGGCTACGAACGGCATGGTGATGTTAGAAAAGGATCATTTCAACAAATTATTACATCGTAATTGGAAGAATTCCACCTGAGTATGCCAGGGTACCGTCTTATAGATTTCTCCAATAAGAAAAATGTGGCTTCATAGTGATTCCCATCTGAATTCAAACTTACTTGTGCTCTTGCGTAAGTTTCCTTTTCATGACAATGGTCACCTATAATTATTTGTCAAATATTAAGGTACTCTTGCTTAGATTCTTAAGACTGGCAAACAATCACAATATAGTGTTGTGTTGCCAGGCTTCAGAACATTGCCGAAGTCTTGCGCATATTATTCCTTGAAGCAACTTTTAGACTTTGGCCTGTAAGGTTCAGAAACATTTCTGCAGCCTACTGTTTTGCCTAACGGGACATTCTACTTCAATATTACTTACAGGGGTCATTTATGCGTACATGTAGCTTAACGAACAAAATGCCTTCTTTTCACACGTTTTTCCTCGATATATGCGCATATAGAAACAACAAATCGCGTTATCTAAACAAAATTTACACCTTCTGGTGCAGCTTTACTCAAGCGCATCGCGATCATAGTCTTAGCCTAACTTTTCGGGATAACAACAAGCTTTTTTTGCACTCTTTCGCTGTCATTGTAGAAAGCTTTGAACAACTTCGAGAACTATGGATTGGGACGGGAAGGCTTGCCGTAAAAACATAGTCCGTTTTCGAATCGTTATAACACTCAAGCAGCAGTCTGGCCTCCGAAGCCATACCAAAAGAAAAAAAAAAACAAAATAAATGAAAGCGAAGGCAATATGCCGCGGCAAGTATATTCGATGACGCAATAAGGACAACCTCAGCACTGCTTAAAACGTTGGCTGTTTGGAGCCCAAATAATGCTCGCGCTAGCACTATCCGTAACTTAATTCCACCTCTTTTCCAGCCACCATCATGGGACACCTTCTCAATACATGACGCCTCGGCCTTTCGGCATAAGTGATGCGCCATCATATTCATAGAGTTCTTGCTTACTGCAGCAGCTTCTGAAATGTCTTTCTGAATTAAATTGGTCTTCTTCCACGCAAACAATAGTTTTAGCTGAAATACTGATACACATGGAAATAGCATGATGAAGGAGAGATGGTAGTTTGCTCTATGAGTGTCAAACGAGTCGCCAAAGCTATTACTGCTTTTCGAAGCTAGTTAAATAACGCCTTCCGTAAGCACCGGATTTCAAGGTGCAACAATTTGTTTGCGGAATATTTATTTTACCGCACATTTTAGACCACGCACGCACCTAGGTAACCCATCACTGAATAAGCGTTACAAAGTCTTTTTTTATTATTTCCTATTTCCCCAGAGTTATCAAATGTGTTGTATGCAGTACTCTTCGCTTGGGCGTCGCATTCACCAATGCATATACGTTTTTGATTGGAATGGCTGATAGCGCCGAGTGCAATGTCTACGGTGTCGAGGACACTGTAGAATATCTACTGTGCTACGGCCTATCTTTTGAAAATGAACGACATGGCCTCTATACAGCTCTCAATCAGTAAGATAAAAAAAAACCGTTCATCTTCAACAAAATCTTGGAACCATGGCCTCGCATATCGCAGCTACAAAAAGCCCCGAAAGCACTGCTGCAATATGTGAAAGATACCGGATTGAGTCACCGTCTATGATGCGGACTCAGTGACCGAATGATATCCCCAGTGGACTTGCTCTTCTCCTTTTAATCTTTCCGTTCCATTTTACCTTGCCCCAGTGTAGGATAGCCAAGAAGTCTCAGTACTGGCAAACCTCCCTACCTTTGATTTAAAATTCGCTCTCTCTCTCTCTCTCTCTCTTCGTTAGCCTGACAATAATATTCGCTGCATATTTTTTTATTTGCGATCTCGCACGGAAAGAAGCAGGGAGGGAGGCGCGTTCACATTTTTCTTTTGATCTTTTGCTAGGAAGACGCAGATCGCAGGTGATGTTACGGCACCCCCGACGCCCCCGACGCAGGCGTCTTGGCTATAATCTTAACTAGCTAGGTTTACAACGCCGCTGTTTCCACCACTTCGGCGGGAACGATGCCTCACTCGGGCGCGGTCGGGCCCCCGCGCTCGCCGCGAGACTCGAAGGTGGACGTCGTAGAAGTCGAAGGGGCGACAATTTCTCCGGAAGAATATGACGACCAGAGCTGGATTGCGGCTCACAAACGCCGTGGTAACGCCAAGAGAAGCCCACACCTCGACGAAAGATCAAAGAACATCGGAAACTCGCCGGTTTCAACGGCGTGTAAAACTGCGAACATTTGCATTCAACAGAGACCGATGGCCCCGACGCTACCGCAGCTACCGGAGGATGAATACAAGATCGCGATCCGCCCAAGACATGGGCTCGACATGGCGGAACAACGCTTTGCGTACATAAAGGATAGCGTTCTACTGGCAGCCACACTGACACCAAAAAGTGCCGGAGAAAATACGCTACGAATCAATACAAGACAAAACACCATGATCATGAGCACGCGGAAACTGGAGAACGCGAAACGCTACAGCCAGATACGGCAAATCCAACTCGGATAGGACACATACAGTGCGGCCGCTTACATTACTACGCCAGAGAACACCTACAAGGGAGTCATACACGGTATACCAGAATACGACACGCCCGAGGACGTGGAAAAAAGCCTAGTGAACAGCAGAAACCCGACTATAAAATCCGCAAGACGCATGAGCCGCACCGATTCGGTTGTGATATTGTCTGAAGGTACATACGTGCCAATCTTCACGTATTACCGCGGAGCAGAGTACCGATGCCTACTATATCGTGAGCAGTGGCCGCCTCGGCCACCTCGCGGATGTCTGCCCGACACCGAACAACAAGAAATGTTGTAGGCGCGGAACTCTCAATCCACCCGACGATCATCAGTGCTAGCTAAGATGCTCCATGTGTGGGAAAGAACACCTCACGGGAGACAAAAGTGCCGTGAACGATTCAAGACCCCATATTTTCTTAGAATGTGGCAATGGAAACAACAACAACGGAATGAACATGAACCGCAGAATGCTATAGCGGGCAGTCACCCGAGTCGGTCCAGGGAGCGGTCGGGCAGCACCGAATCGCACAAAGGATCGACATGGACCAACTTCCACGGCAGCAGACGCCGCGACGCTAGCCGCTCTAGCTCGTTCCCGAGACTCCATGGTGAAGGCGGTGGCGGCCGGTCGAACTCCAAGTCCCGGTCCAGGTCCCGGCGCAGGTCCGAATTGAGATGGGATCCGCACCACACGTAACCCCGGAGGGCTCCGGCGGGGATAACGGCAACAGAACGCAGGTGAGCTGGGCAGACACGGTATCTGGCGCTGCTTCTCCGTCTAATATAACACCTAAATAGAAGGGTCCGCCCTGGAGCAGGAAATGATCCATATTATAAAATTACAAGCGCAAATTAATCCTGAAAACGCTAAGCAAAGAGGGAAAATTCAACAATTAAGGTAAGAAAATGCTTGACCTCATCAGAATAGGACATACGAGCCGAGAGAAAGAGAGAAGAAGAAGAAACTTTATTATAAAGTGAAAGGATTTATGTGGTTGGCGCCTTCATTCCAGGGCTCCAATGGCTGTCGCTGCCGCTGCCGCTCGTCGTATCAGGGCCAGCCAGACCTGAGGCTCGGAGCGACGGAGTATCGCTTCCCATAGCGCATATGTTGGTTGGGGTGATTGTAGAATAGGGATATCCTCCGGCAGTTTTTGGAACTCAATCGTGACGTGGAACGGCGTCGATGGTGCACCGCAGCCTGGGCAGGTGGTGGGATATAAGGTTGAGGAGAACTTGTTGAGAAGGTGGAGGTTAGGATATGAGTTGGTTTGAAGCCGTCTCAGGGATACGGCTTCATTCCCGGAGGATTTGGGGGGGGGGGGGGTGATATCGCAAGCGCACTATTCTGTAACAGTCTAGAGTGTCACGGTATGTGTTGGGCAAATTCTGGGAGACTTGATATGGGTTGCTCGCCTCACTGCCAGGTGCCCGGCAGGTTAGCGCTCGGGCAGCCGCATGAGCGCGGTCATTGCCCGACAGTGAGGCATGAGCAGGTGTCCAAATCAGCCTGATGCGTGGTATTGAGGGATCTAGAATGGCGGTGAGCTTACGTGTGCTGGTGAGGGTGCAATCGGCTTCCTGAGGTATATGACCCCTGAGGTAGGCTCGACATGCGTCTTGGGAGTACGTAATAATGATGTGGTCATGTTTTGGTGATCTCTTCATGTGACTGACAATGTGGTTTATGGTGAGTGCTATGGGCAGCGTCTCCCCTGTGAGCGCAGCCGCTGCTTGGACGCTACAGGAGTTGACGATGTTACTCTGATCGTCCGCCACCCCCGACCCTTGTCTTTCTTAGTTTCTAATCGCAAGAGCATAGTGGGCAGCGCCGGTATAATAGACGGTGCCCTCCGGCTGGGCGTTGAGGAGTTTCCGAAGGTATCTAACGCGTGCGTCCCGGCAACCATTATGATGCTCTGGATGCATATTGCGCGGTATGGGCGCTATGGTGAGTAGGTTGGGATGATTGATGGGACTGCGACATGTTCTCGCGTAGAGGGTGAATGCTGTGGGTAGCCTAGCAGTGGGAGCAAATACCTGTCTGTGGGGGTCAGTCTCAATCGCTCAAGTTGCGCCATTCTGTGTGCTTCGATGTGTTGCTCGATGATATTGTGTAGCTTGAGAGGAAGTAGTCGTTCCAGGGAAGCATATGCAGGATTTCCGAGTGCTTCTTTAACGGCTCTTCTAATAATTGTGTTTATACGGTTGGTCTGCAAGAGCGTCAGGTTGCGGTGTGGGAGGGGATAGGTTACCCGGATGATAATGCATCCCTTTACCAACCGTAGCACATAGGCTTCCTTGAGTCCTGAGTGGCGGTTACTTACACGCATAATCATAGCGATGATTTGCTCGCACTGTCGTCCAAGGAGATCTACCTTGAAGTGAGCTTTGGCATTGGATTGTAGTTGATAAGCAAGGATTCGAACCTTTTTACAGTGGGAATTGGTATGCCTTGTATTTTCACTTCAATCACTGTAATTGGCGTTTCAAACCTGCTTCAGTGTCGGATTAGTAATAGTTCTGATTTATGCAGCGCACATTCGAGGTCTCCAGAGCTACGGCTGCACTATATCCACCGCCGTCTGTAGGCGGTCCTGAATGTCTCCATCCGAGCCGGTGCTCGTCCAGAGAGTTAAATCATCAGCATATATTGCGTGGTACAGCCCCTCAACCTTCTCCAGTAACTGAGGTAGTCTCGCCATAGCTATGTTGAATAGCATCGTCGAGAGCACCGGCCCCTGAACTGTCCCCGCTCTGGTAACTTTAATGTCTGATGACTGCTATGCACCCATCCCCACTGTCGCTACCCAAACCTTGACAGAGGCTCGCACGTAATTGTACGTACGGGAACCACAGGGGGAGTGGGCCAGGTTCTCAAGGATGAGACCACGGGAGATATTATCGAAAGCTCCCTTGACATCAAGTGCCAAAAGAGCTCTCGTCAGTGCCCCGAAGGGGGAGGGGGTCAACGAGATCCTCTTTTATCTGAAGAAGAGCATCGTGAAGGGACACATGAGGCCGAAATCCAAATTGTGTGTGAGAGAAGAAATTTTGCATGTCCAAGAACGGCTGAATCCGTTTTAGGATTACATACTCAAGCAGTTTTCCAATGCACCACGTAGAGGAAATTGCCCGTAAACCTTTCATCGACAGAGGTTTTTATGGCTTGAGCATGAAAGTGATTTCGGCACTTCGCCATTCCAGAGGGAGAGTGCCGGCGTACCAGGGCTGATTGTACATAGTACAGAGCGTTTTCAGATCCTCATACGGGAGATTTCGCAGTAAAGTATACCGTGTCCCCTTCTCACCAGGTGCCATGTTCCTATGAATGTTTGCGAATGCGGCTTTGGTTTTGTGGACAGTTATGTCAGCGCCCAGCGGGTCACGTTCTTCTCTGTACGGATAGTCCGGATAGCTTGACTTAGAGCCATGGGAGAGATACCTTTGTTCAATGTTCTTCAGGAGCTGGTCTCCGTCTCCTCCGTACTAGTGGAGGAACATTTGAAGCTGCCGATTTTTATGGGATGTCGTGATTGTCGGATCTTTTAACGACCGCAGGATTACCCAGGTTCCCGAAGTGCCCAGCGTACCACTTAGCTTACCACAAAACGTTTGCCAGTTAGCACTAGTTAGCTGGTCTGGGTATTCCTGGGCTGTTCTCGTGATCTGGAATATTCTGTAGCGCAATTTTCGATTGAACTTTGGCCGCTTCCATCGCATCGTGAGACCTCGACGCGCGTCCCACAGATGTAGGAGATGTGGGTCAACCTCGGTGGTCTTTGTGTTCGTGGTTATGCAGCTAATCGTTTTGTTCGTATCGTTGCGTCAATCAGGGCCAACTGGCATAATTTTTGGGCTTTCATCTCCTGTGGCTCGATCCCCACGGATTTCGCGGTGTTTGGTCCAATTTGTAATGCAAGTTTTCTTTTCAGGGCGTTTGTAACTTGTGCGATTGATGCGAATGATGCGAATGTGGTGATGGCTACGCTGCATCTCGCCAGTGTTCAGCCACTCGCCCTGCACCCCCCCCCCTCGTGAAAGTGAGATCCGGGAAAGTGTCTCTCTCGACACTATTTCCCTGCCGAGTAGGCTCGGTATTATCTGTTATGAGGGTGAATCGGTAATTATGCGTGAGGTACCAAAATCGGGTGCCCTATGGTGTGTTGCTGCGATAGACCCAGGCCACGTGTGTGGCATTGAATTCACCGCCCACTACGCACACTGGGCCCAACTTGATGAGTTCCAAGAGTAGGTACTGAAAAATGTCCCACCGTGCACGAGGTGCACTGTATACATTTAAGATGTACAGACTATTTTGTCGCGTGTCCGCGGGGACAGTCTCAATGATTTGATGAGGGATGTCTGACGTGAGAGTAGTGTGTGTATAGGTGAGTTCCCTGGACAAGAGCGCGCACACTTTCGCCTCGCACGAGTCCCTAATGGTCTCGTAGCCACTGATAGGAACAAGTGTGGCACCCGGCTCTTGGATAATTATGATATCCGGTAGTTCTGACGCTGCGGCAACATACTGTTGCACCGAGCCGCGTTTAGATTGGTACCCATGCAATTCCGTTGCCACAGCGTCCGTCCCACCGTTATATTTTGGATTTGCACTGCAGCAGCCATCATTCTATAGCTGGGCTGGGCGAACGTAAGGGTGAGCGTGCTCGCTTGTAGTGACGGCGCTGAGGTTGGCGTAGCGCGTGCGACTAGTGAGGATGAGAAGGATGATTTAGAAGGAAGGGGCTGTGCCGAGAGCTCTCTCACGCTCTGCTTGAGTTCATTGGTAATTTTATGTAGCATTGGTTTCAGCACGGTGGTTTGGAAGTCTACAAAGGCGGCTCGGATCATTTGCTTGACCTCCGTGAGAATGCTTTGTCGCATCTCCTGTATAGCTCAGTGCATTTCTCGTCGAAGCTCATGCTGGAGGTCGCGGCACAATGCAGTTGTGGACTGGGGAGGGAACTTGGCGCGAGGCGCCTGTGATTGGGAGTGAGGTTCGGATGAGTGTGAGGGCGATTTGCGCAGTTGAGGGGGCGGGCCCTCCGCCCACCTTACCCCTTTAGGTCCGGCTGGCCCTTCGGGCGCTGCTAATGGTAGCTGTTGCGGTAGTGGAGGCGGTTTCTTCTTGGCCGGTGGTGGCCCCACTGGTGCTGTTGACGACGGTGATGATGATGATGATGATGACGATGATGAAGGTGATGATGGTACCCGCTCGCGGTTCTTAGAACAGTTGCCAGGGCCTCGGCTCCGAGACCGTGACCGGGATCGGGACCGCGATCGGCTTCGTCGCTCTATAGATTGGGCCCGAGGACGATGCTGTTTCATATTTGTATCTCGAGTTCCTGGCTCAGTCGTTGCTTGTTGGGTGGCTTTTGTGCCCGGCCCGGACAGTAGGCTTCGGTTGTCGGGTGATACCCTTTGCACGTCAGGCACCGGGGCTGGCACTGGTGAGGTTCGGTGGTGAATGGCTTTTCAGTCCTACATGTGGTGCAGTGCTTGATGCTTGGCGTGGGGCAGACGTCCCCACGGTGGCCTGCAGGTAAGGCATATGCTGCGCACCTGGGCGCTCAGGGTGTGTATGTAGCATCGGTAGTCAGCCCCATAATACCTCACGTAGCGCGCCACCTTGAGGTCAGCAAATGAAGGGAGCAAGCGCTATACAGACGAGATTCCAACGTCCTCAGGACGTAGTGTAGGTCGACGCCGCAGAGTCCACGACTAATCAAAATATGTCTATCGTTGCAGTGAACTTGGAAGGGGATCTTAAGGTCAGCGGATCTATTAACACCAACAGAGCCGAGGTGGCGGAGGAATCGGCCATTGCTCTCGCAATGGCTTCCACACTGGCCACGATAATAGTCATTTATTAGAACACCGCCCTTTTAAATTACGCAAAGGGGCGCAATTTCAACGGAATCACAATGAATCCTGACAGACTTCCGTTGTCAGCGGGTTGTCCATGTCATCATGGCGCCTGCACACTCCTCCGTCCTCGGCAATGAAGCGGACGACACCGTGGCTCGAGGACTCACAAGCCGAGCCACGTTGGCGCCGTGGCTGGGGCTGACAGGGGACCGTATGGTTGGCTACAGGGAGATAACTAACCATTACAGATTTGGTAGGGTGCGTTTTCGTCCCGCACGCCCATCGCTTAATAGCAGCAGGCGGGGGCATTGCGCCTCCTTCAAACAAGTACGTATCAAAATCCGGTGACTTATGAGCATCATTACCCAGACCAATACTCGGTCAAACGTAAATTTTGTCAAGAAAGGGCGGACCTGGATCCCATTATCGGGGTCTTTCACATCACATTATCTTGGACATTGCTTCAAAACGTCAGCTGCCATATAAAAAAATCATGAAAGAGGCGCAAGCGGAATTCTACAATTTTACTAGTTTGTTGCATAACTACTGACAAGTTCTCTTTTCTTGTTCAAATTATCTTCCTTTGCCTCCAAAGCAGGGCATACGTTTGGTTATTACCAGCAGTACACTCAACGTTGGTCTTATTCAATTTCCTGATATTTTCATGCCTGCGGGAACAAAATAAAAGTCTCACTTAAGAAACACAACAGGAAATTTCAGTCTGTCGTATTTTGGGACGTTGTTTCTGTCGCTCTGTTGTCTGACGTTCTGTTATTTGTAGTGTGACGTCCTGTAGTCAAAAGTTCTGTAGTTCTTGATTAATAGCTATTGAAACAGTCGTGAATCAGTGTTAATTCTGACAGCATACTGGCTTCTCACGACAGCGCTGTGCCAGAATAATGATACCCGAGTGACAGAGCTTTTCACGCAAACTTTAGGAACAACCCAAAACTTCTTTTTCGCTTCGCAAAAGCTTATGCAATATTTCTGGGAACTTAACTAATGTTTCAGTGTAACGGCACATGTAATTCCACAGGCTTGTGTGCCACATCTTACAAAATAAATCAAAACGATACGCAGCCATTCCCGCAGAGGGTATGATTTCGATCAGTGGCCGATTTTGAGGAGGGCGGTAGGGCGTTGCCGGCGCCTCGTCGTCATGACGCAATTATAAAAATTGGCCACGTCGACTTTATTACCGGTGCTGATGCTATCAGCACTGCCGGCTTCAGACAAGCACTATTGAATACCGCGCAAGAGAAAGTACAGTGTACACCACCGATGCGAAACTGACATACAATTTTAAAGCGTCGCGACGGAAAGCGCTTCTGTCATGGCTTCAGAAAGTGGCACATTTCTAACACCACGACAAAAATGTGTAGTCGCGACAGAGAATTCCTGTTGCAACGTCAGAATAGCTGTTGCGATGGAAAGTTGTTGCGGCTTCATAAACTTTTCTTGTCGTTGCAGAACGTTTGTGTTGCGACTTGAGAAGTCTTGGCTGTCGCGACCGAATGTTTCTGTTGCGACGTCAGAATTGCTGTCGGCTTTCAGAGAAAGCCTTTAGACACGACATAACTATTCGACTGTTTTTAAAGCGAATAGCTTTCTTTAGAGTACAATAGACATCGGTTCGTTGGTGCAGCATTGCGAAAATATATCAGCGCACAAGCAATATCAGGGACCAGTGAAAGAAAACAACATGGTGCTGAACTTTCAGCAATCTTACTGGAAAGCACAGTGCATATATAGATGCTCACGTTCATGAACTACATCCAATAGGCACATGTCTGTGACCTAAGGCATTATCAACAGCGTCTGAACTTTGTACTGAGAAATTGCAATGCTTTCTTCTACATTAAAACTGACGTTGAGCTGAGGCACTGCTCGCCAAATCTATGAATCGCTGTGGTTCTATCATTTCATGCACGAGCTTGCTTTTATGATTACAGATTGCTGCGGCTTCTCTGAAGAGCGGCTTACATGCGCACTTGTCGAGTTTGATGCCAGAAAGCCTGCTTCGCTCTTTCTTGCGTTGCTGCGTGTTTTTTTTAGAGCGCAGCTCTTTGGCGTCCGTTCCTGGGTTTCGCGTCGTCGTCGGCGTTGTCGTCGGCCTCGTAACCAGCTCCGCCCCCCTTTCATCCCCCCAGCGCTAGCAGCGACCGACTGATACCGCTGGATGCCGCTGACGCCGCTAGAGAGTCAAGATAACGTGACTGCATAGAACACCGTCGCCGCCATGCAGAAAGAGGAGGAAAGGGTCCCCCCCCCCCTGTTCTTGTGTGGCGGATAGGGTGCTCTTCAGTTGCCGACGCGCCGGTTATTTCACGTAGGCCCCGGCACGTCGACGAATACATGACCACCTTCCCACGGCTAGACCTGGTTCTTAGCGCTGCGGAAGCGAGGGTATCATATTGTTTGTGTCGGCATCGGCGGCGTTGTCCCTGAAACCAACTCCGCAGCTGGGGTTGACTCACTATCGGCGTCAGCGGCATCAGTCAGTCGCTGCTATCTCTTCCCTCCTCCCTTTATCGTGTTGTCCGCTTGCTGCGCGCGCTTCTGCCCCCATCGTTTGCCGCTGGGTGTACACGCCGCCCCCCTCCCCCTCTTCCTGCGAGTCTCCGGTTGTCAAAGCGCCGGCTCAAACTTAATTCCTTTCTTCGCTCCTCCTCCAATGCAACCCCTGTGCGGTGGCAATCAGAGAGCCAGATCGGTGGCGGCGGATCTGTATATGTGCACCGCCCGAGCCGAAATTGCCGCTGCCGTTCGCCCTGTGCGGTGGCAATCAGAGAGCCAGATCGGTGGCGGCTTGACATAAAGACAAACAGCAATTTCCTAACACTGATGCGGGAGAACATCCCGTTCCTCTCGCTCGTAACGCGTCCCACGGCTGTGACAACCTCGCGAGGCACTTGTATAGATCTCGTCTTTTTGAATCAAGCATTGGTGTACCAAGTCGAACATATATCAGTCTATTTCTCCGACCACAAAGCTTCCTTCATGACTGTCAAGAACTGTTAGTGGAGTCTTTGTTAAAGGAATACGTGTGAAAAATAAAAAAAATTCGGTGATAGCGCATACATGTGTTGCTCGATTTCTTTGCCTCAATCTATCGAAAAGGTGAAACAGCTTATTTGCTGCGCTCAAATTTCGCATTAGGAAGTAACGTAATCGTCAGTAATTTTTTTTTCTTAGGCGATCAGTGTTCCACCTGCTCAAAGTCGGTTTTACTAGCTAATGCTAGAATTGCAGTTCCTGAAAACAAACTTGAGACGATGATAATAACACGTTAGGCTACAGAGATACCTACTTTCAATGTGGTTCATGATTAGGAGTATGCTTACAGGGTGTCCCAGGTAATTTTAGCGAGAGTTTAAAAATATGCGACAGCTACGTAGCTGGACAGAACCGAGATAATGTTGTTTTCCGTCACTTTGACATACTCAAATTATGTTTTTAATTCCACGTCATTAGATAATAGGTCTTAATAAATGAGTCAACTTCTCAAACATAAAATTCAGAATGAGGTGTCAATAAGAAAATTGTACAGGGACATGTAAAACTCCCTATGCAGCTTTCTGTTCCTCAATACATGCTGCATAATGTTTTTCCGGCCATGAAAGAAGCCTGCAAATACACGCAAGGTCCCTCCATCTGGCGGTCGAGCGGCAATTTTCGCGTCCATTTGCCAGCTACTTTCACGGGGGGGACAAACACTTCTATGTAGCAGGCACTGAGCAACAGAAAGCTGTATCCGCAGTTTTTCATGTCGCTGTACAATTTTCTCTTTGGCACTTTTCATCTAACTATAATAATTAAGAGGTTTATTGATTAATGAAGACGAATTATCAAATCTTGCGGCATGAAAAAACAAAATAATTTGAGTATCTCCAAGCGACGGTAAACAATGTTACCTCGGTTCTGTCGAGCTGCATGGCGTTCGCATAATTTTAAACTCTGGCTAAAGTTAGCACGGACACCCTGTATATGCACTGCCCCTACCAGTACAGTTGTAAGTTCAGCGCCGTGGTATCGTCTTTATTCGGTCCCCGCTGTGGCTTGTACGCTCTTTTATTGTCGTAAGCCTTTCTTTGGTTGCTTCAGCCATTTTCGTGGTAGGTCGGTGGTACGACGGTGGTCGAACTTGGGCGAGGGGAGGAGAGGGAACGCGCTCTGGGAAAGGGTGCTTGCTCTCGGGCTGACAAGTTTCGAAGAGGGAATGGGGAGAAGGGGGTGCGGATAACGTAAGCGAATGTTTCCAAGTTTATATGGGCAATAGGACTACTATCCTTGTATCGTATAGCTATCCATTAATTTGCTATCGTAATCGAAGCTTTGCTTTTCTGGTGGAACTGCGACTTTTTTTTTTTTACTTTGTAATGCCTGGTGACAAAATTAAGCAAAATATTGTCCCGAAATGGGTTGCAAACAACATAATTGCTTTGGAATGCCAATTATTATATTGAAATCAGATCTAGTTTTGTTTTCGGTCGACAGCACAATACAGATAAGAGCTGGGCAGTCCGCGTTGTTTCTGCTTTTGCAAGATGGGCCGATACCACAAGGCGTTGTACTCAAACGCGCGAGTAATCCCATTTTGATAGGAATGCAACATGGTATGTGTCTTCGCAAGGTACAAGAACAACGGTGTTTTGTTACTTGGAGACGCGCGGGACACCAGGAGCATGGGTGGCACTGCCGGCGTGGGCCAAGTACAGTGGATTGCACACTGGAGGGAAACGACAGCTGTGGTTACCATATGCATATATATGCGTGCGTTATCTTAGAGCGTTGAATATGAGAAGTGTGCGATGAAATTTACAGGAATATTTGCTTCGTACAATGATAGTTGTCGGGCAATGTATTTCGTTTAAAGGCGTCGAAGAAAAGGCGTCACTCATACTGTTCGTTTTTTGGTTGACGATAGGTGAAGCTGTAAGCTTATAAACGGCAGAAAGTGCAGGGCAGAATGCGACAGCACAAGATGGTGGCAGTAAATATCGATCGCATTATGCTATCGCTAAATTGATGGCCCTCTCTATTCAAGCATGAAGGGTTGCGAGTTCTTTTTTTTCATCTAGTCAGTAACTCCCAGTCCACGATGCCTTTTATTGACTTTTGGTCCCACATGATTGAGCGGTCTCAAACTTACTCATACAAATTAAAACAAAGTATATGTCCACATAGCGGATAATCTTGAAAACCATTTCACTGCATCATTCGTTTGTTTTTTTGCATTCCCGTCAAGTCGGCGCCTTTTACGTCGCCTTTTGAAATTATGCATCCTTACCAACTTGCCTAACATTGTGTTGTGTTTGGTTCTCTGGAGTGCAATGAATTTGTTTTGGCTTGACGTCATAGATCTGTGCCATATGAAAGTAGATCAGTGCCATTTGAAAGTATGGCTTGCAATTTATTGCGGAAGCGGCCCTTACTGTAAACTTTCATAGTGACTGTCAAATTTAGGACGCAGCTGAACGAATTCTAGTAGTTTGTAGAGCTTGTGAACAGTATCTTACCCATGCTTATCTTGAAACAGAAGCTTCCCACCAGTTGAGTCGAATATTAAGGGGAACAGTAATGTATGCATGGAATGCCGGATGAGTTTAGTGGCGCGTTACACACCGCTACTAGTGGTGCAAGAGCGCCGTGACAGGCTTGCTATAAAATTTCAGCACATATAGGTGGTCGTTTATAACAGAATGAATCTTACGCAAACAAGGTCATTACAGCGGCATAATTATATTCTTACTTATCAAGACTACCTTTAATCTGACACAATGGTGAGACGCTTTCTTTTTCAACATTTGTTACATGAAATCTCGTGAAGTACCTCGCTGTCTCTTGCAAATAATACAAAAATCAATCGACACGACCTCTAGTGAAAGTCCGAAAGCATTCATAAATTGCAAATTTCTCTTCTAATCCACCTCGTCGTTGATCTTTGAGCACTTTCTCGGTGCTATTGTACCAATATGCTGTATCTGCAGGCACTACGACCTCGGTGCTATCGCCTGCGACGCCGTCGCCCATGCTCCTTAGGAGAACTTTTCTACTCTTAGTCGCCCAAAAAGAAAAACGGAAATCATCTGCGTCCCTGCTGGCGCCACGCAATCCTTGCGCTGTATTTTTCTTTTGTGTTGTGTGATGTGCGCTTAGGCGAGGTTATGCTCACCACGAACGTATATGGGCGCTTTCTGCAACGCCGCTCATCGTTCCTCAGGATCTCCGTTTGTACAAGATTTTGAGGAAAGCACTTCGTTCTGGCTAAAGATGAAACGGTGATCGTGGCCATCCTTTTTTTTCTTCTTCTTCGTTTGACACAACGATACAATGAAGGAGCGAGTCTTTCGGCTTGGTCCAAAGGGAATGCCGGGCTGCTTGGGACACCGCCAAATGGAAACTCGCCGACAGGCGGCGATGTAACAATGTGTTCCAGCAGCCCCCTCCCTCTTTCCTCCCATGAGCACGAACGAAAGCCACCACTCACTTTGTGCGGTGCCGAGACCGGAAATGCTTTCGGTACGTTTCGTGTATTCTGTTCCTGCGCGTCTTTCTTCCTTATATCTTTGAGCTGCTATTCGACTCACCAGCTTCGTGCTCTATTTTTCGCTTCGGCTATTCTCTTTCTATCTCTTTCCATTCTCACATATACAATTCACTAGAGCCCCTGTCTTAGCGACAGTGCTATTTCATTACCTTCTGACTGATATCTGACCTCCCCCTCGAGATTGTTTTCTGTTCTTTTGTAACGCGCTTATATTCTGTCCCTTAATATTCACACTGAGATCTTACAAGAATTATTGTTGGGCAAGTTGGTGCTTGTTAGCAAACAGCTTTATATCTGCGCGAATAAACGACGACAGAGAGACACACAAGGACAGGTGCAGACTTGCAACTAACCTTTATTCTACAAAGATGACGTATAATACGTCACAGAAATACATCACTGCCTTACACCTTGCATCAGTGTCCCATATAGCGTTGTTGAAGAACGCGATGAAAACAACTACACTGAACGGGTACGTTCAACTAGGCACCATTCCTCGTTGGTGGGCCCGCATTTCTCCCTGCAGTGTGACAATCGGTTACTGTCACGAGCGATACGTGCAGTAGCTCTGAGTGCTTAAGTCAATAGTCAAGTAGAGTTCGCTGCTGGTGTAATGGAAAACCGTAACATTCATTTGCTAGCGTTACACAGTCTTCGGTTCGAAATGCATACCACATTTTCTCCATTTCTGAGTTTATGCCATAACCGTAATCTGGGTAACTATGGTCTGGGTAACCATAGTCATAACCATATGCTGAGTACAAAGAACCTTCGTTATACAAAAGTTATTTTTTTTCTTCTTTTTAGTTCACTAAGTGTTCTTTCGATATATTATACTGATTCTAGTATTTACGAGAGTAAGGTGAATGAAAATTGTAAATTGTAAAAATGTTTATTGTACACGCGGCACCAAGCCGTATTACTTTCTTATGTAATCTCCTCCACACTCATTGCAAGCTTTCTTGCGCCGACAAAGTGCCTGAATTTTTGTAGGAAATAATTTGTTTGCGAGTGTGCGCAACCAATCGTGCACCACGTGGCGTACCTCTTCATTAGAACAAAAAGTCTTGCCACCGATGGCTTCCGTCAGCGTTCCGAACACATGGATGTGGCTCGGGCCAAGGTCTGGTGATCATGATGAATGCGGAAGACATTACAACATCAAGTATGTTATTGTCGCAACTTTTGCACTGACCTTATGGGGCCATGCATTGACACGTTGCATCAGAACATCGGCAGACAGCAAAAAACGGTGTTTCGATTTGATTGTAGGCCAAATAGACTTTAGGAGGTGAGAGTGTGATTTACTAGCGGTAGTGCTCCCTCTCGATGTGAAGTGCTCCAGTATGACGCCTTGTTTTTCACTAACGATGATAAGCACAAGCCTCCCTTCTAATTGCTGTGTTCGGAACGCCGTTGCTTTGCGCGATGAGAAAAGGTGCCATTAATTAAGGCTCGGAAGTCGTGTCTGATTGGAGGGAAAAAACCAGGCTTCGTTCCCGGCGACGATTCTTGCAAAGATGGTGACCCGTTCGTGATCGAGAAGACGCAGAAATTGTTAACGCGCATCACTACAGCGCTGTTTCATTTCAGAAGTCAAGTACTGGGTGCGCCATCTTGCAGACACTTTGTGAAACCCGAGCACATCGTGTATGTTGAGAGCAGGAGAGGAAGTCCGCTATCACCACGCACACAAGCCGGGGGACGCGTCGCTGCAATAAAACTGCCGCATCGAGCAACTGTAACCGATGGACACGCAGCCACTTCGTTTCTTACGTTATGGGGCCAAAACCCGAGAAGGAGTCTATCGTCCACACAACCGTTATTATTGACAACCGCTATTCGTTTCATTGTCCCTGCAAACGAAGCCTTGCTGGAAAACCGACTGACGCCTATCGATTTGCAAGTGCTCTTAACCGAACTCCATGAAAGGAACTGTTGCCTCGCTGAAATTAACGCCTACAGCTGCTTGGGTGCCTGTTCGCTGACAGGCTGTGGAGCTACCTACGAGTAATTCGAGAAGCATCCTTTTCGCCTTGTTGCTCGGCTTAGTACCATCGTCCTGGACGCTCTATGTTGAAGACTGAGACTGACGTTCGTCGCATGCGTTCATTGATAGCACTGCTAAGATAGCACTAGCAGGAGCCCTAGCCTCACGCGTTCTTAATCTTTTAATTTCGTACAGGTTTCAGTAGCGCACAGTGTAGTATGCTCAAGAATGGCTTATGTTTGCGCTTGTTGATATGTCAGCTAGATTCACTCGATGGTTTTCCATCGCGTTGGCTTCAACGGCTGCAATGTTTTCTGGAATCACAACGGGGTTTGCCTGACGCGTATGAAGAACATAGGCCACGAACGTCTCACCATTGGCCAATTTGTGACTCCATTAGCAGAGTTGCCGCCGTGAAAGCCATAGATTGATATGCTGGACTTTCATTCTGCGATGAAATTAGGTAGGCTTCACACATTTGCTATTCAGGAACCCAAAACAGAACGCTGCTGCGCCCCGGTACAGGCGACCGGTGTGGCGGCCATTTTTTACACTCTCCGTGTGCCTTTGTTTCTGCATCTGCTCACTGCTGCCACCTAGTGAACATCCGGCGTGCTGTTATGAACATGTCTGCCAACGTACAGGCAGCAGGTGCCGTAATTCGTGTTTTTGTTACACATTAGTGGTTTTCGCTTGACTTATCCTCGTACAAATGTTTTTTTTTTGACAGTATAGAGAATCGTTTACTAGCACTACGGGCAAGAGGTGTGTTTGTACACTAAGTGTCTGCAATATAGTGTATGGGGTGTCATTGTCATCTTATATAGCCACTAAGCCAACTATATATATGAACTCCAGCCACTTTATGCCTCAACGACTGGCAGCAACGTTTTCAGCGCTACCTAATTATAGCCTTCTCCAGTAATATAATTCCAAATACATTGTTTGCATTATAGAAAGAAACGTTATTACCGAAACATCAAGACCAACATATTATCATAAATGAAATTGTACGTATGTAAGAGCTTCGAGGCACAGTACCGCTATCCTCCCTGAAATTCTGGATTGTACGCGGGAATATAAATTATTTTTGTTAGATTGTATTCATTGCCGTAACTGGTAGCATTACGCCGTTTCACCAGCAATTTCGTGCACCTCTACTGCGTTGGCCTGGGTGCTAGCACTTTTGGTAAGCTTGTCATACCGCATTTTTTCAGTAGAACAAAACAATATTTTTTAATCACTTGCTCTTGTGCGCGAGCAGATTTCATTGGCTAAGGCACTGCCAATGTCTGTATCTTGAGCTGATTGAGCGTAACGAGTCGTTACTGCACGTCAAGCATTGTGCTTTACAAATAAATTTTGATATATGCTTACCACGTGAAATTAGGAAACGTTTTGCAAAGTTTACCATACCAGCACCTGCAAAAAAGAATGTTTGCCCTGCGGCCCTAATTAAGTGGACGTTTCATGGAACGTTTTTGCGGTGCTGCTAGGTAAATTATTTTGGTTTCTGCGAATTGATGGAAGACGCAATCCTCAAATAATACGCTCTCGTGGCTATAGAGAGCTTAACTGGGCTAATCATTCGGGTACAAGTAAAACACAATAAGAATTACTTTTCGTAAGTTGACTTCTTGTAATGGAAGCGCGTTCTTTTTAAGGAGAGAGTGCTACAGACTAAGGTGGTAAAGCTTGGAGACAACTTCTCCAATACATCAGAAAGCCACAATGAGTCGCTTTGTTACACTGTAATCGTAATTGTTTCATTTGGCCCGTTAGAAGCATTCGTATTCTTCCTACCTTCTCATTTTCATCAAATTGCTGTGATAAAACCAGGACACGCTCTTTTCTTACGACTAGGGAAAGTGCGATTCTTACCATGATTGCTTTGTTTTGCCAGTATTGCTTTAGACTTAGGATCTTTCGTGCGATAACTCTGGGCACTATGATAAACTGGTGAGAAAACACAATGCGGGTCTCACCAGAACAAGCGCTCTATTGTTTCACTGTAGATGTGGCTCCGTGCTTCTAATGCAGTGACAAATGAATCAGCATCAGCGGAAACACCCAAATTGGAAAGGGTCTGGCATCGACGACACAAAGTAATCCCGGCACGAAAGACTTCGGGGAACGAAATGAAGACAACGAGAGACACAGGTGACAATAAAACTGGGAAATAAAAGCAAGGGCAAAGGAGGAAAAACGAGGAGAGCGCCGAGATCCTAGAATGACAGCGGAAGACATGAACGAGACAGTAGGTGTCTCTTGTCTCGTTGTGAGTTCCGAGGACAAAAGATACAAAGAAAGAACGATTGCACTGTCTTCCTGATGAAGTTCCTAATGCCAACGAGCCTTTTAATTTCACTGAATAATTGCTAAGAAACAACGTCTTAGATACTGCCACTCGACACATCAAATGCATAACTCCCAGTACAAACCATCAGAACGCCCAAAAATTGTAACCAGTTTAGTCAATAAAGCTTACAAAGGAGGCACGCATGTATTTTTTTCGTCATGCACTTTGCGACAGAACGTTTATATGAGGTATTTCCTCTGAGTGCACAAGCTCATGTGAACAACTTTCTGCGTAATAGCAACGTGGATAATGTCTTCAAAGAAGCTGCTCCGTTCGAGGCACACTTACGCTTCTTATAGATCTCTCTATCACTTTCTCTAATGAGCAGCCATCACCACGGTATGCCATCTCGCGCCAGCACGCTTTTTGCGTGAGCGTAGTACTCTTTTTAAGCGTGGTATATCTATACACACCTTGACTATTGTATCTAGGCTACAGCATATTCCTTCATTTTTCTTTAATGTTCTACACTTCGTGCTATAGTGATTCTTGATATTTTCCTCACACAATATTATTCCTTAATAGCAGATGCTTCATGCGTTTTTAAATGCGGGTTCGCGAATATTAGAAGTTTCGAATGTGAATAGTATAGTACGAACTAAGTATTAGTACTCGTATTCAAAGATAGACAATGCCGTATTTCGAAATATCAAAACAAACGAAATGTTTTGCGAAAACAAAGTTTTAAATTCTGGTTACTGTTATCCGTTGGCAAAACAATATATCGTAAGATTATCGGGAGTTTTGGAATCAATGCATAAACAAAATTTGGAATGGAGGCTTTGTTTTTCGCTTTCTAGGCGAAAGCTAACGTGATAACCTGGGACTTTTCGCTTGTAGTCGGTCATTTAGTGTTTTTTGGATGTCTGATTATTCCCCTTGTTGGTATAACTACAGGGCCACTGTTCAAGACTTCCCATGTCACTACGTCTAAAGCTGAAGAGATCGCGGCTCTCTTCGCTGCGTTTCATGTGATCAACAGAGGGTCCTAAAAATGAGCAGTCTTCGATTCAAGGCCGGCCTTACAATGTATGCAGTAATTTCTCGGACATGGAACTCATGATCGACTGACCAGCGAAATCGTGGAACTTATCCATCGCTCGAGAAAAAAAGAAAGTAATATCCCTTTTCCATGGATACCAGCCGATCTTAGTACCATAGGAAATGATGACGTATATAAGGCATCTCGGACGTCGAACCAAGAATACCGCTGCGTGCCATTCCGCTTTCAAAGATTGACGCTTCGAGAAAGCTTTGCGTTCTACCACGCACACTCTCGTTAACTGAGTGCAATACTGCACATACAAGGTGCAAAAGACTGCACAGACCCAGCCCTTCGCTGCAACTCTGACATCCGGCTGGACTGCACCAACGCGAAGTGTCTCTTCTGTGCCGGTTGTGGTTGGCAGTTTGCCTTCACAAACGCTTATTCAGCAGTAATTGCAATGACTGACAGTCCTGCATATCATGTCACCGGCTTGACAGCAGTGATGCAGTGACCACCTATTGAGTAACTGTCCTCAGTTTGAAGCACAAAGACAATCTAGGTCCAACGCATTAAGGAAATTAATGATCGTCTTCTTAGTGAAGAGAGAATAATATAACAATGCCCCTACCGATCATCAGGTCCCATGGAAATGAAGGCGCTTTGCGCTTTTTGAGAACGTCTGGCTTGTGCGAGCACTTTGACTCTGCAGTGTTGTCCTTGCACGTCTTCCTGCTCCCATCTCTCTGTTGCTCTCCCTTCCTTCCATCTTCTTTGCCCTTCCCGTAGCGTAGTCTAGCCAGCCGGACTCATCGCTGGTTAATATTTTGGCTGCTTTTATCTTTCTTTCTTGGCTCTTTAGTCTTGCAGTATTTTAATACTTTACGCTACAGCCAGCGATGTTTTTCTCTAAACAGCCCCTATTACAATACTCTATGGCACTCAAGTCCTTCAGGAGAGTTCTCTTTTCTTTTTATACAACTTTTGATGTTTTCTCCGCAACCATTTACGCATAATTTTTTTGAAAAGTTGTATGTTTGTCTATGCAATATTCGATTCGGTGCTTGATACTTATTATTCACATGCGATTTGCTTTCGAAAACGTTGATACGTACCCGCCTATGCTAAGCTTGCTATGTCCCCGTTGATAAACGTTGATATGTACCCGACAAAGCTAAGCTTGCTTTGTCACTTCTTCCGACTTTCCGGACAGTGCTGCTGCCGCCGGTGTGTGGTCTTGCTTGCGCATGCCGCAGGGTTTTTTCAACACCACAAAATGGCGCTCGCCTCCACCATCGCCGGAGGGAAGCTCATTATTTTTCGAAGCGAAATCGGGGATGCCTCAGAACACGCACCTATAAGGCGAGATATAGGAAGGAAGAAGAAGCATGTGCTTGCTGCCGTAAAGCTGAGGAAACGATGGAGTATGTTTTATTACAATGAGAAGACTTCTGCCCAGCGGTTGATTTAGGCACCACTGGCCTTCTTGCAGCCTTTGGGTTGGAAAAGTAAACATGTCCGCAATAGAAATTAGTAAGAGGCGATTGTAAGATCGGTGGACGAAGAGTACAGAAACGACAAAAACCGGAGACGTACAAAAGCAAAATTCGCAATAGGGAGTCAGAAAATTTTTATTGTGGGAATTCATAGCGTTGTTCTTTCTTTTTTTCTTTTTTAACAGAGATACGACATTAGACAGTATAATAGGAGGAGCTCAATCGCGCAACCAACCGCACCGTTCCAAAGGGGATGCTCATACCATCCATCCATCGATCCATCCATCCATCCATCCATCCATCCATCATGGATGAATGGATGGATGGATGGATGGATGGAACGATGCGCAGAGAAAAAGCAATAGTGCACTCATGGTAACCTTTAACATCAACTGACCGCTCTCGTATTGGAATAAACGCAGAAGTAATTGCACATTTTCGTCCAGTATCATTGCCAATTACCGTCAATCAAAGCAGACAGCACACAAAGCTTCGGGTTCATAGATTCCCACAGTGGATGGGATCTGAACATTTTTATTAGTCGTGCCAGAAATACTACCACGAAAGCGTGTTAACGCGTTCTGATGTGAATTTCATTATTATATTGTAATTCTCAACGCGGATCAGTCATAGTGAATGTCCCGGGCCTTGTCGCTGTGCTGAAAAAAAAGTCACAGTGTTTTATATCAATAATACAATGGAAACAGATATCTCCAGTTTTCTCTGATAGCCTCAGGCAGTTGCAGTAATGTTTGGAACACAATCTACAAAAATGTAGTAGAGGCGAATGACAGAAAATAGCCGTGTACAGTTCAAACGAATACAATTTTGCGTGTCTTTGTTTATGTCGTGGTCGTTGTCAACGTCGCCGTCTTTGTTTTTCTTGGCCATGAAATCTTTCTGCCACTTCGAGCTCGTGCACTGCTTTTGCGGGATTCATTCCAAACTTGTGGTGCGCATTCACGTGGCACATTGGGCTTGAAGCAAGCATGCAATCCCTCCACGCGTAAAAGTTTAAATAACGTTAAGGAAAGTGATACCGCAATAGCGTATATATTCAGTGATCACTTTTAGGTTTTAGGGAAAATTTTTATAAAAATTTCTGTTGCAAAGTACATTATTCTTGTCCTTGAGTTGGATTGTTCATGATGGCAAACATGCACGGAATATCGAAACATGTATTCAAGTGAATACAGTTATTTACCAATTAACTTCTGAGATAGTTACCTTACGGCAAATATTGCAAATTTATGCATCATAGCCAGTGAGCGTCAGGCGTACCCGCTTGGAATGAATTTCCAGATTGGCACGAGTTTCGAATTATGCAGCGTCAAATGCACCGTAAAAACGCAATCTTGGTCCATTTGCCTTTTTTAACAGAACGCGCTTTTCCGCATTGAAGCATGAAACGAACTTGAACGCCCATATATTTCGTCCCACAATTTCGGAATTAATATATCAAAACTGCTATAATCCTGGAAATTTATTTCAAGCGTATGCGTTTTCCAAACTCAACGGCTACAATCCGTTAATTGCATGATGTGCAAGAAAGTAATGAAGTAAGCTAATTATCACTTTTTGTTAATTATTTCAACATGTGTTTCAATTTCACCTCCTATAATGTCCGCCTCTTCGAAAACTCCAGCTATACATAAGAATTAAGCCAACTGCGGCACGCGATATTTAAAATTCGGTAAAACATAAAAATTATCACCGTGTATATCGAAACAATAGACTTGGAAGTACTATAATTCTGAAAGTACACGCATCTTTTTTAGCAATAGCTTTACTCAAATACTGAAAGCCAATAGCTTTAATTCTACGTCTGTGTCACGCATTTCTTTGGTGGCCGGTGGTAGTCGGATTTTGACCGCCGACGCAAAGATGCCATGCAAAGGCCACATCTTCTCGCCATAACCATAATTCCCTTGCTATATCTGAATGATCGCCGCACCCGAGTTTCATCTAGTGATTTCTGTAAGAAACTATGGTTTATAAGACGCTCGGCTCAAATGCGCCTGATAGTTCATGCCGTAAAAGGCAGTATGCTGCTTGGATGTCTTTTTTTTGTTTTACGCTACACAATTTGGTATCTAAATCAAAGCAGAACGATAAGACGTTGCTAGTGTGGTTGCCTGGACGAGTTTTTGATGCCTAATCTTCCAAGCCCAGCGCACCCAAGGACGAGTCGCGCACAAAGAAAGAATGGCCAACGCAAACTGCACAGACTCCCAACTAAAAAATATATTGAAGCTACACGGTGTAAAAATATTCGTGCTTTAAATATTATTAGAAAAAAAAGCCAAATACACAAAGGAGAAATAATATAGTCAGGTGTAAGTACAAGTCGTACCGGTTGTGAGAGACCATGCTGGACTATGAAACTGGAAGGAAAGGAGCGGGTAAGGGAGTAGTGGGGGAGGATGACTAAATGATACATTTTTATTACGAACGCCATCCAGTACACTACCACTGCATTCCAATAAGGGGCACACAGGTTATAAAAGAAACGTCGCAACAAGCATAAAACGTATCTTACATCGGAACAGAAACACATATCCTAATCCAGATCATACGGCAAGAAAATATCATTTTCGAAGAATGACATTGTAGTGTACATAAGCAAATGCTTGCCAGCGCACGCAGTTTTAATGGCTTTAACGATTCCTCTCTTAAATGGGCCATTGATACGAAAAAATGTAAGTGGAACAAGCGGGACGATGCACGAACGATCACTGCTGTCAGTGGATATCTTGGCATACACTGTGCAAGTTGTATTTGGTGCCGATGTTTCCACTACAGTTTATCATTAGCCGACAAAAAATCGTCAATTGTCGAGAAACATTATTCAAACCACTGCACTTGCATGCGCAGCAAACATGCGCGAGTACGTGCCCGATTTTGCTCTCGAAAAAGAAGCTCACTTTCTTGCCTCACCATTCCGGTGATCATCTCCCCAGGTATGAAGTTGTTATACACATTTTTGTACATGTTACTGAGCTGTACGCAAAACATCATAATGCAATTACAACTTGTTTCAAATGAAGCGGAAACTCCGATACCCAATGCGACGATTTTAAATGATACAAACACAGCAACAACGCGATATTTTCATGAACTAGCCATATGCGCTCTGCAAGGCGTACCTTAATGCGTCTACAACTTCGTGATGAAGAAAGCAGTTCGAAATATTGTCATCCCTTTTGTTTAGCATTATTCGGCCCGAACAAGCTGTTAAAATCTCATCGTTAAACAAGGCGGTGCCATCGCACTTTGGTGGTACTTCCCCAATTAAATTATATGGTGGACCAAAATTTTGAGTGCCGTAAGCATAGGCACCTTAAGACACCTTGTGCGCAAAATTTTTTGAATAAATGTGCGTGTAAAGCATTGCGAAACATGATCGCAGTGCACAGAACAAGGTCTTGAGGTATGGAAACATATGAAGTGGCCAAATAGAAAACAGCCCAAGCGTACGACTACGAAATCTCTCAGGGAAACAAAGGAAGACCGATATCCTTCCGGACCTGGAGTTTATTACAGGTCCTTCCGTTTGAAGGATCAATAATTTGATCGTGTGGGCAAGAAACTCTTTCATACTGCACCACAGTTTCACTTTTCGAATGTGTATTGTTTACTTTTTCTGCGAGAAACACGAAGTTGTTGCTCTGCTGCATTTTTTGCCTGTTTGTTTACTCTGTTGAGTGTGTGATACGGGAGTATAAGCAAAGTTCTGCATGGTTTTATTGGGTATTTAGTTGTTGCTATTTCAATAAAGCTGGGAAGACGGTGCTTCGAAAAGTGAAACTGTGGTGCTGTATGAAAGAGTTGCTATATAAGTGTATATTTTGCTTAGTCTCATGTTTATATGTATATATATATATATATATATATATATATATATATATATGATTTGAAATTAATGAAACCCAAGGAGCATGCAGATTTATGTTTATATATATATATATATATATATATATATATATATATATATATATATATATATATATGTATGTATATAAACATAAATCTGCATGCGCCTTGCGTTTCCTTATTTCAAATCATTCCTGAAGAAATACAATCATATAGCTTTTTCCTGCAATATATGCTTTTTGACAGAATGTGACCCGTTGTGTTGGACCGGTGCCACTCAGATCAAGACACACATTTTAGCCTCTTGGGAGTGGAAGAAAACATTACAAGCGAAATGCCCACTCCTCTGTCGCCGTTCTTCTAAATAACCGACATTCCAGTCAGAGACTCGAAGTCGACTTTATCACACTTAGCTGGATGTCGCGTGAACTCGCGTGAGAAGAGGAAAAGATAGGAACGGCAATAAGTAACGTCCCGGTATGGATCCCACATACGTACGCATGCACGGTAAGTGTTCGTTCTGCGTCTATTTTGTGTACGGGACCGGGGTTGTTTCCCAGAGCTTGAGGTAGCGGGACGAAGATGGATCATGTTTATACGAGTGTTTTCATAATATCAATGCAAATGCTACCCTGTAGCAAATAATATGGAAGGCGCGCTAGGCTAGGAACAAGCGAGCTGACTACAGCGTCACTGTACTCAAATACAAGGAAACCTATCAGGTCATGTGCAGGGCTTCTCTATGAGAAATTTCATCGCTTTGCCAGTGTAGACTTTCGGGAAAGGTAAGGCAGAACCCGTCTGTGATCAGGGAAGGTTTGTTTTTGTTGGGACAGGAAGCTTTATGGCATAAAGTCGAATAGGAGAACGTGGCCGCCTCCAGTGTATGAACGTCCTCGGCACGTCCTCCACTTTTCCTGTTCTTCTGTTTCAGACTCGCGGAAAGCTGCCCGAACGACTTGATGCTTCACTGAGCTGTCCAAACCAGCCTCGAAGGCTGCGGCGAATAACGGGGCTATATGCGTTACAATCACGTGTGCCTGGTGCCCCAAATTGAGTAGATGTTGCAGAAGGAACACCCGTAATGAAGTTCTGGCGCCCTGTCTTCCGTTGGAGTCACAAGATATTTATGAAAGAAGCGTGATCAAGCGAACAAGTGCAGCCGTATGCCAAAAGACGGCCTTATTCGGCGTCATAAATTCTGAAGTGTTTCATGTACGAGCCAAGTTTAATGGAAGAGACTGCTTTCAATTATTAATTTTTCATGCTCATAGTTCTTAGTTATATATATATTGTGAAGTATACCTTATGCACGCGGCTACTTCCAATATATTTACACGTAGGCCCGCGATGGTGAATATTGCGACCCTATAGCGATCGGGAGCACGTCTTCTTTCTCCTATTTAATGCATGCACGCTGTGGCGGCTCTTCCGTATTATCAACCCCCGGCCGTGAAAGCACCGTTTCGATCCTTAAGGTACACATCCGTGGTGAAAGGTGTGTGAGGGGGCTTAAGTCACTTGCAGCTGACGATGACGCTGAGGGGCGGCGGGGATGATTTCATAAGTAACATCGCCCACTTGTCGCACCACATGGTATGGACCACTGTAAGGCGACAGCAGCTATTATAAATGGTCCACACGGCAGATGGGCGACCAGAGATGTACCGGAGAGCCCGCAGAAGAGTGCACATCACGATCGTGGCAATGATAGAGCTGCTTCTAGTAGTCATCACGTGGCACCGCGTTGCGGGATTATTCCGTGGCAGAACATGCGGGCCAGGGCAGCAAGGTACCCAATGGCGACGCAGGTGCTCGGCCGTATAGAAGAATGGTGAATAGCCGTCAGTGTTGCGACGCGATGTATTATACTCGAGCGTCGCATATGGTAAATGAACATTCCAGCCATGGTCATCATCCACAACGTATTTCGAAAGGATGTGGGTGAAGGTCCGGTTGGGGGGTTCCGTGAGGCCGTTGGTCTGCGGGTGGTATGATGTGCTGAATTTATGCTTTGTCGGGCACGAGCGAATGTTGTCTTCGACGACTGCTGAGAGAAAGCTATGGCTACGGTCAGTTATTAATTGGCGCGGAACACCGTGTACTAAAAGGAAGTCGCAGAGTACAAAGTCAGCGACGTCCATAGTGCAGCTTGTTGGGAAGGCTCCTGTCATGGCGCACCGCGTAGCGTAATCGGTAGCGACGGCAAACCATTTATTTCTGGAGCCCGAGAAAGGACACGGGCCAAGAAGGTTGGGGCAGGACGTCGATCGACTGGCCACACCCGACTGGAAGCGCGGAAGGTTTCTTCCGGCACTGACAGGGCTCACAAGCGGCAACATAACTGACCTAACGCCGTACAGAGCAGGCGAGACATGGGTAACAGTAGCGACGCCGTACATGGTAATATATGCGTCAGACATCCATGCACCCAGTCAAGGGAGCGTGTTCGGGGTGTGGGGAGGGGCAGTCGAACGCAGGCGGGATGGGATGACGAGCAGAAGGTAAGGGCCATGGGGATCAAAATCACGGCAATGTAATGTCCCTTCCTTGAGCAGACACATCCGGAGAGGTCTGTCACCAGGCAATGATTCTAGCCGCTCGATGAGAGTTCGTAACAAAAGACCGTGGCGTTGCTCGTAGGCGATTTGAAGCGACTGTGACACAGAGAAAATAGAATGATGGCGTCGGCATCTGTCGGTTCTTCTGCTGGTTGGCGGGACAAATATTCTGCATCCTGATGGAAGCGTCCCGTCTTGTATACGACGGAGAACGTATATTCTCGGAGGCGTAAAGCCCAGTCAGTGAGTTGTCCAGTGGGGTACTTGAGTGAGGATAGCCAGCAGAGAGCGTGGTGATCACTGATAACACAGAATGACCGTCCGTAAAAGTATGGACGAAACTATGGAACTGCCCACACAGAGGCGAGGCACTCGCAGCGGAACACGTCAAGAATCGCAGAGACATTTGAGAAGCTTGTAGAATGTGGGAGAGAAAGCGATGACGTCGTCTACATAGCCTAAACAAGTGGGTCACTTGAATCCCTGAAGCAAAGAGCTCATAAATCGTTGGAAGGTGGCCGGCGCGTTATAGAGACTGAGAGTCATCACCTCGAACTGATAAACGCTGTCAGGTCTAAGAAATGCAGTCTCCTCTCAATCCATGACGTCGACGGCAATCGGCCAGTAGCCGGACCGTAGGACGCTATAAGAAAAATAGGTGGCATCATATACGCAGTCTACAACTTGAGCCGCTGTAAGGTCAGAGGAAACCACCTCCTCAATGTCAATGCCACTGCCGGGGGATGACGTCGCTGTATGGGCTGAGTTTCAACAAGCTTCCGCTGTTAAGGGTTCGACGTGATCATCCTGCAGAGCGCTAATTTCTGCCAATAAGACCCCTTGTGGGACTACTTGCGCGGTTAGCAGAAAATTGCCAATGGGAAGGTAAGTACGATTGCCAGTAATTGTCGGCGTAGTGCGCGAAACAATAACACCGTTTGTAAGCATAACGAGCTGAATTGATGCGACCACGTTTTTGCCGTCAGGTACAGATGGTGTGAAAAACAAGTCGATGCGCCCCACACATTTAGGCGGGAGGCGAATAAAATCCATCAAGCCTAAATAGATCCGAGGCGCGTCCACAGGGTAGGGAAGAAGAAGGAAGTAAACGCGAAGTGAGCCGGCCGAACACTCATAGAATGCAGGATGAGTGGCGCGCACATACCGACCGAGAATGAGTCCGTAAGAGCAATACTCGTTGGCGGTGAAAAGAACGACGGTGCTTCTCTCAGCGATGGTGAGCCTGGTAGAGCACATACCAACAGGAGCAACAGTCCCTCCGTCGGTGACACACGGGGTTCGCTTCGGGGTAGGCGTCGTAAATTTATTGAGCCGACTGCGTAAAGCAGCACTCATATTGAACACATGCCTGCCGGTGTCATTCAACGCGTACACGGGAACGTTGTCACAGGATCCGATGATGGGTTGTGCATAGAGGGGGCGAATGAAAAGTGTGAACTATAGGGAAGAGGGTAACCGGCAGAAGAATAGCGTGTCAGGGAAGTCCAGCGACTGTGGCAGTGGCGAGCCATATGACCGACGCGGCAGCAGTTAAAACGCATCCCACTTTTTGTCAGTGATGCGTTCAGATGTAGTAACGTGGGTGAGCTCACAAGACAAACGGAGTGAAGCTAGATGTTTGAAAATTCTTGGCGGACGACTGCCTGTATGAAGGAGATCGTCAGCGGAGAAGGACCAGAAGACGGGAATGTAGTGACCGCCGGCTGTGATGCTTCGACGTCATGACGAATGAGGCGGGTTAAGTTGTCACATCGAGAGAGCTGGTAGAAGGGATCGTCACAAGATGACACAGCAGCTGTGTTGGGAAGGCGCGTTATGTGTTGGGGTACTCAGTGGCTTTCGCGTGCTCGAGACGATGGCATTCCTCGATGACCGAATCATATCGAAGTTGGTAAGGATGGTAAACATCAGCAGATTGAAGGCATCGTCCGCAAGACCTTTGATGATGTGACTAACCTTAGCGCCCTTCGACATACTCGGGTCGGCCCTGCTACAGAACGCCGAGAGATCGAGAATGTGCGACACGTAGGACTCGGTCGACGTCTGTGCGCGTGTGCCAAGGACCTTCTTTACTTGGAGTTGGCGACAAAACGGATTGCCAAAAATGTCTAGCAGCTTGTCTTTGAAGAGACCCCAGCTTGTGATCTCCCCTTCGTGAGTCTTGAACCAAGCCCGTGGAGTGCCGTCGAGGTAAAAAAGAACGTTGGCGAACATGATAGTCGGATCCCACCTTTGACTGGTGCTTTGTAGTAAAATTCGTTCCATAAAATATATGTTCTGCCTGGATAAGCACAATTGGAATGAAATCAGATAATGTCTATTTGCTCATCACTTTAAGATTGGCGGAGCATACAAATGTTAGGGCAAGAAAGCAGTTTCGCAGCTTCCATGTGCAAGACTACGTTATGCGAATACATGGCTACAAATCACCCAGCAGCACGCGCCCTCCCGTGGGCATAACATACCGCATTACAAAGCAGTTTCAATTCTTCCTAACCAATTTCATTCATTCATTGGAGTAAATGTTGTTTCTTTTATTATTTAAGTACCTACATATTCCGTGGTACATATATGCATATGAATTAACTACTGTGTCCCAAGGCTCACTAAGTAAATATCAATATTGAGCTATAGGTTATAGAAAGAATCGATTTGGCAATTAAATTTCGTCGTGTGCAGAGACGGTGCTGACTTAAGAATCAAGTCTATTACCTTTCTTCCCAGATGGCATCGCCGGCTCCTCTACTGCGCTCACAGATTTCGTGTGCAATGAGATCGATGCATCTCTCACCTTCACTACACCTAGCTCGTTAAATTATGACATGGATCTTCGCCGTTTGTTGTCCTCTGCTGCTTTGTTGACACTCACACCTAATTGTGATTGCAATCATTCGCTGCTGTCAGCCTAGCCTCAAAGGCTGTTGTCCAATAAAGGAGTTATAAGCTCTCGAAGGTAGATGCAATCTAGGCACACACAATTGGGCATTATTAAGTGAAAACGCCAGACGCAGCGATTTGTTGAGAAACGGCAGTTGGCCCTTTCGAAACAAGTGATGGCAGCCATGAACAAATGCGTGTCAGCCCACCTAGATTTACGATAGCAGCCCTCACGCTCATAAGTCACACGAACAGAGAAGCTGAAGATTTTGTGTTGACGCACTGGCTTTGCGATCATTTAGACAACTGCACCTCGGCTTCTCACGGAATGGCGGCTATCGAGGATGTCGTGATATTCATAGCAAACAGATGGGGCGCCCACTAAGCTGATTAGCGTCCTCAGTCAAGCTTTGGGAGCTTTGAAGGACGTTGCCTGAAGGGAAATATTGTTTCCGTGCATCCGTGCCAGCTAAGCCACTTGCTACGCGGTGACCGATGGGACAAAATGATGGCGCGATAGAGTAGCGATGCTTTGTGTCTACTGTAAAAATGCGGGATTGTATTTACGCTTATGAATTCATGCAAGTATGTGCATGTGCGTCTAGCCTTAGAGATCTGCTGCCGGCTTTACGTTCAAGAAAAATGGTGGTTTAGTCGACATCGCATTCTTTTAAAGTGAAATCCTTAGGTGTGAATGTTGGCGGTTTGTTGGCGAAACTGCGCCGTTAGAAAAGATGGCGTACGCCACACACACACAAAAAAAACACGTGAAGATACAGAATTCGGCGATCCACCTGATATTTCACAAGGAGGTTCTTGTAGACAAAGTAAATTAGTGGCTTCGAATCGAAAATTTTGCACATTTCGCAGAGTAACTAGTTGGGCTTGTTGGTTAAGCATAGTGGAAAGCTACAGTGCGGGAACCGATGGCTCTCGCGCTGTAGCTTTTCACTAGGTACATATAGGTTGGGATGGGAATCAAACTCAGGCTTCCGGGGTGTCAGATAAGCATGTTTCCCTGAAGCCACGGCTTCAGAAGGGTCCGAATATCTCTGGGTCCGAGCATCATCTGAAGGCTCTGAATACCTTTTTCGAAATTCAAATACCCCGCCATCCAGCCAGGGGGAGTGGTGATGTTGCATACGCCACCACCTCATTGCTTCTCCGACTGCGGGTTGGCTGGTACAGGACGGCAGCCCGCCGGCACCGCCTTGGGAAAGCCACCTCGCCAGCCTGTGCCTCATGAGGTGACCTTCTGCTGGCCTGCTCTGCTCACGGGGCTGACTTCTGCAGGAGTTCTCCCGCTTGAGGCTCCCATGTTCACGACAGGAAGACATCCTCTTTCCCACTCGTAATCAGCTACCAGCCTTCCTAAGTGTCGTCGAGTATGTCGACTCGTTGGGGCTCTCGGCGAGGCTCTAGGAAATTTCTTCAAAGCTGAATAGCCTGAGGGCTATTCACCACCTCGGGCCTCCTGATCCGCCTCAACTGCGCTTTTGCTGGGCCACCTCCTATGGTCTATCACCAGTCCACTATTCTGGTCGAAGCCACTGGGCCTTCCCGGCCGGGCTGCTCCGCTGCTGCCATGGCGACTGTCTACCTTGCTCCCTACTTCTATCTCCTTCACTCCCATATCCAACCCCCTGCTGTCGCTGAGCCGTGCTACCTAAAGGTTCACAGAAGATAGTGCCAGCCTTTCCTCCTTTCCCCACAAGAACCACTTCTCCCCCTTTGCTGCCATCGGTGAGCAAAACTCGTCCGACAGGACGGCGGCACCGAGCCAAGACAGAGTGGTGTATTCGCCGCAGCAGCTCCTTTTGGTCAAGTGGCGTTCGGCCATACCGCGACAAAACATGAAAATCGAACTCTCTGCTACTTGCAGTTTGTGCGTGTTTCGCGGGCCAGCAAACAACCAGACGTTGGCTCATCTGCTCTATTTCACGCAGACGAAGGGGAGAGTCGCAAGATGGAGGAGTGATATAAAGCATTAACGTTTGAGGTACGTCATCGTCCTAGACAAAATCATAAGCATGCTGACGTGTTCTACCGGTTTCACATACCTTAAGAGACTTAGTCACTACATCGAAATCCCGTAAGGCTTTGGAAAACAGCATAAGAATTGGTGTTTAAGAACGGGAAAATACAGGAGCATGAAACACAGGGCACACTATACTAAGGCGCATTATTCGACAATCTGGCGGACATTGATGAATTTTGGAGGGCGTGCAGAAAGGTCACACAAGGATTCATTTGGACAAGCACAAATGCGGCTGTCGGCAACTGCATTAACGCAGGCCATGAATGTGAGATCTACAAAGCGAAGTTCAAGAGACGAGAAAAATAAAATGGTAGTGGCAGTCTTTTGCGATGGACACTTCGCAATCCTACACCTCGCTTTTACAGAAATTAAGATGAAAGGTGCGAGCATGATGTAAACTCAAGCATTTGTGGTTGGCCCGGACGAATGCATAGGATGCGGCTGCTTGCGCGAAGACGCAAGCTCCGTGAGTTCACTCCTGCAAGAAAGCGGGCGCATGAATTTCAAGGTCATTGTTACTGATAATTAGCCCGTTTTTCGAAGTCTGAAGCTTCGATAGTGGGTAGCACAAAAGTGCAGCATACCACCCTGAAGGTAAGGTAAAGTAGACATGGTTATTAGAGATCTAATTAGGTTCATCCCTTTCTATCGACACTTTAAGCGTGGGTCTAAATCTGCCATTGAGACAGCTGTCTCTCGCGTATACCGCATGACTTGGTTGCATACCCAACTTTGCGGCTCTCGGGAAAGTATACCAGTTTCCTCCTTACTGATAGCTTGGCTTAGTTGATGAAGTCGTCCTCCAAGAAAAAAAAAACTATGGTGGAAAAGCAGAAAATATTTGGAGGACGCTTCAGCTTTGCCTTTCAGAGTGGAATGGGAGGGCATTCAGAGATCCCCGACTGCTTCTCATGCTTCCCGATAGCTGCATCTTATGTAACAGTACCGTTTACCGAGAAAGGCTGGTAGTGAACGCTGTGCACGAATGTGAGTTTTCCTGTAAAAACGCGGCCTCTTGCGTGGGCCGCGATGAGGCGTTGGCAAGAGCAATCTGAAGGCATTCCAAGAAACCGGGCGCGCTGCTCCGGGGCCTCCAAGATTTGCGCGCGCCAATTCCGGACCTCGTGGTCGGTCTATGTATGGTAGAAACGCTGAAATAGGGGTTTGTTTCAGTTTCCACGTAAAAGAATTATGTTTTGTCGTATATTGAGATTACAGTCCAACGCCATCATGTCTGTTTTGTGTGTAGGTTGTATTTTCCGATTTTTCTGACGTATTTTACTTTGAGAAAGTCAATCAGTTCAGTAAGTGCTTTGCGCTTCACGCAAGGTATGCGTGTTTGTGCATGCTTGGTTGGGTTTGCGAGGCTCGGAATACCTTTTGGCGAAACGACGGTTGACACGGGACGCCAACGTCATGTTTTCTGTGACACGGATGCCAGTAATGCTATCCCGTTATAAAGACAGCGACACAGAATGAAGAGGAACTGTTACAAGCGTCACCACTCAGAGCAATGCGATTCTGAATCTCCATTTACGGGTCCTTACTTTGTGACAAAGATTGCGAACCAGCAGGATCTACTGAAGACTTGCTATTACCATGGCATTCGCGAAAGTGTCGAAAAGGCGTCGTCAGCGAATCTACTTCCATGGCACCTCTGGAGAGATGGAATGAGGAAGACCTACAAGATATAGTGATCCAAGTGGAGCGGCAGAATGCTACGAAGAAGAAGCAGGTCTAAACAAAAAGAAAAGCGCTGAACATTGTTTAGTCATTTGTTTATGAAAATTATATTACTATAATAAATTACATTTTTTTCCTATACCATACCAATCTTCGCGAATGCCCCACAGTGGGTATGAGCTTTTCGTGAATGAGAGCAAAACGGAGTGAAACCAGCAAATATTGCTGACTTCGTGGTGATCTCGCCAGAACTTTATATATGTATATAAAAACACACGCGCGCGCACGTGTGTGCGTGTATTGTGCGTGTGTTGCGCGTATGTGTGTATGATAGTGATACGAGGTACTCGTACCTGCTCTAGAGGTTGGAAAGGCGAGTGGGGTATACTCGGAGACATGCATTCTTCATGTTCGATGACAAGCGAATGTGTTGCTTCAAACGACCGTCCCAAAAGCGCAGGTTCCAGAAATACCTGTGAGCATCGTAGAATATTTTTTTCAAGAACTAACGTGAACTTTTTTTTGTTGCAGCCCTCGCGTATTGTCGAACATTATAGCAGGTACAAAACGCCTCAATGTGCATTTATTTTTATGTGAGCAATTTTAGATACAAGCTATATTTCTTGTCTGAACATATATATTTACGTTTTCTAGACATGGGTACTTTTCAACTATCGCGTGCATCTATATATGCCTTTTCAGATGATGCTCGTTTTCTTAAACACTACATTGACTCCTCTCGACTCTCACTGTTCGAGAATATCCTTGCATCAAAAGAAAATTCTGAGTGCTTTTCCGTGTAATATGTCACCCAGATGCCGTTTCAGGCACTGCTATGAAAGTCGACCAGCAAATGTTTTCTTCGCAGAGATTTCACTCAAGTATTTCCACAACAATGTGCCCGTTTACTCGACTAACACGTTGCAAAAAAATGAAAGAATTGCACTTGTACTCCAATGCTCCAGATAAGGCAGTTTCTTTTCTTTCCCACATAGAAGATATAGGGACTCATCACGAACCATTGACCCTCACGTAATAATGATATGCTTATGCATTTGGCAATGAACAACACGAAGACTCAGAGTACATTTAGACAAAAAAAGAACATACGCATGTGACAGTGTTTTCTAGGCTTTCGAAGAAGCCACCAGGCGTACGACGGCCTTTATTTTCGATATCACTGTGCCTTTTGCATATTTGGTGACGGATGTTGCTGCAAAGCTTGGCATTCTTTGTAAGTTGTGTGTCTCGTTTGTTTCTGTTCACTAGAGCTTTCAAACTTTCAGAGTCAATCGTTCGGAAAAACATTCTGCCTGACAATTGGATGCAAACCACAAAGATAAGCAATGATATTCCTCTTGCCCAGCTCGGTTCTGGAATCCCTGCAAAGGAAGTGATTTGTTTGAAATATCACTTTCACGCTTGTTCTTAAAGCTGGTGTATCCACAACAAACCTTCCTTATGCTCGAATACCTTGTAATGAAGCTTAAGATTTTCCTTTTTTTGCTTTAACGCATTTGTACTCTTAAGTATAACTGTGGGGATAACTTATGACATGGTCTACCTAATCAAAATTATTTCGTTACATTTCCAAGGATTTACTTACTCGGCTGCTTGAAACATGACTATAAGAATCATGTGTGCAATAAAACTACAGTTCAGCAAAAACATAGTGACTGCAAAGCATTTTAATAGCAATCGGTAAAACAAACGCCTACTAATGCCTAACTTGGTGCAAGAAAATCGATAATGTGGTCAAAGAATATGCCCTCTCGCGCGATATAGCGTTGTTTGCGCATCCAAACCGTCTCTATTTTTTGCTGAGCCGACTTGTATATAATTGCGCCTAGCAGGCAAGAGGAATAAATACTTCAGTGAAGAACTGGATTGCATTTCCTTCTTCTATTCTTCTTCGTCTTATTATTATTATTATTATTATTATTATTATTATTATTATTATTATTATTATTATTATTATTATTATTATTATTATTATTATTATTATTATTATTATTATTATTATTATTATTGTTATTATTAATATTATTATTAAAACAATATGCAGATGGCAGGAAAGGAAAAGGGAGGAGCAGGATGGCAACTGCCAATGGACACGGCGCAACGCCTGTCTAATATTCCGAAAGGAGCAGCCAGAAACAGAAATGGAAGACAGAACGGAGGGGAAGAAAGAAGATAGAAGGAGAAGGAGGAGAAACATTTAAAATAAAGCAGAACACACAGCACCAGTCGCACACAGTAGCGCCGGTCATTGCAGGTCACGCTACTAAATATAGTTAAAATAGAATAGCGTCTGAGGTATAGTCATTTGAATAATAGAAATAGGCTACAAACGTGGACCTTAACTAGTAAATTCTAGAAAAGTAAGGACACTGCGATGAGTCTGATTGCATCGAGGCGCACACCAAACATTCGTCGAGTTTCGTACGCCACAGGCCAAGGAGATGATAGTTCCTCACTACGACGTACGCTGCGCAATGAAAGCGAGACACTCCAATATGAGGTGCTCGGGTGTCTCGCAGCAACCGCAAGACGTACGCCATAGACTGTGCACACATCCTTGTCCGCATAAACGTACGAACATGTTCACACATCCAATCCCCAGCTCGAGTAGTAGTGCTCTAGTGCGTCGAGGCAAACCTCGACCGCGAGCATGGTGCGGGAACGCTCCATTTACAACGCGCTGATCTGAATGCTGCTTAAATAGATGGCGACGAATCAGCAGACAAAGGTCATCAAGCTTGCAGAAAAATTCAGGGCATACACAGTAGTTATGAGCGCAAGTTGTAGCCAGCCGATCAGTCTCTTCATTTTCGGGGATAGCTCCCTGTGAACGTATCCATTGGGCAACTACAGATAACCCACGTAATGCAACTTTGTTGTTAGAGTCAGTAATGCTACGCACACTGGGCAATCAATTTGTCTGAAAAAAAAGGCATATGAGATCAGGGAAAAATTATTGAACAGGGCGCAAGCAGTAGTGGGGCGCTATGATAGATGTAGGGCGCGAGTGGAGATCGCGAGCTGTTGGCGCCGAGACAGTTGCTCTCTTCTTCCTGTGCTGCTTTTTCGCCTGCCACAAACGCGTGAATGCATCCATCATCGAGCAAGACAGGATAAAGCACAACATGAAAGGCATTACCAACGACGCATTTCCAATGTTTTTGACTAAGGACCCACACGCCACATCTGAACTCGTGACCTTGTGGCTGAGCTTTGACGAACTACGCAAGCAAAGCGTTTTAGCTCGGCGTCTGACGTCCACAAACGATTCCCTCACAGCGTTGACCATCGGCGGTGACCACACTGCGCTCCTGCCACAGATCTAGGAACTTGTGCGTGAAGTGGCCAGACGCACTAGCTAACTCCGGCAATCCGGCAGGTTATAGAGGAGCAGGTTAACGAGGCTTTCCCGTCTGCCTGCCAGCCGACTCCTGCCACCGCACCGCTATCATATGCGGTACCGTCTCCCTCTCCACCCATTCTTGTCGCCGCGCCTCTGACGTATTAAAATGCCTTACTGAAGCCAGGTCCTCTGCCAGCAGTGACCCTCAACCACCAATTCAACCCACTGCGACGCCGCTTTTCTTGGCACAGCTGCAGTACGCAAATCCTCGGTGCATTGCAGACAACTGACTGATCAGCGAGGCGTAGAAAATTGGGGGTCATGTGGCGTGTGTCTGATACCGGCACTTCGCGGTGACCACAAACGCACCAAGATATCCTGATTTCTCATTCCGACACCCCGATCGCACGCAGTCATCACAATAACCTGAAGCATACACCCGGGATGTTCGGTATATGCAGCCCACTTACGACATAAAACCTTTCGATTCTCATGACTCATCATCCCAACGCAGCCGTTCTCTTTCGCCTATGCGTCGCCGTTCTGTGTTCTCGGCGCAGAAAACTGATACCGAAGCCTCTGCACCACGAGCTGTGCCGTCGTTCACCTGTCTAAGTCCTCGCTTGTCCACAGCCAATGTTCTTGAAGTGTTTGTCGAATGTGTAAGAAGTCTTGCGCTTCTGAACATTGGTATCGATATTTCTGTAATAAGCCGTAAGCATTGGCGCCAAATCAGTAAAGTGACGGCGCCAGAAGGTGGGTTTTCTATATGTACTGCGAGCGCACAACATATTGAACCCGTTGCAGCGTGTACGGTCAGTGAGCTCAGACAAGTCGTCATCTACAGCCATTGGCGTAGCCAGAAATTTCGTTAAGGTGGGGGGGGGGGGGGGAGCTCGGGTGCTCCTATGTAAATTCATGTAGAAAATGAATTCGTTTTTTTCGACACCCACTGCACCAAATTTGATGAAATTTGTTGCACTAAACAAGCAAACCTTGAATTCTACTGATTTCTGGTTTCGAAGTTTTCATTTAGGTTGTCAATTCTTTATTAAAAATTAGCAAAAATTGCAAATTTCCAGGAAACCAAACAATCACGTTTAATACTCTGTAACTCAACAATGAAAAGTAATATCACAGTTCTGGGAATCACATCTAATAGTACGTCCACAGTGGACAACGCTGATATGTCACACATGAATTTTAAAAATTTGTGTATTATGGAAATACTGCTTTTGCAGAACCCTTGCACACCACGTAACCAAGTTATGTAAGATATAAATTGACATACCAACTTTGTCGGGTTTGGCTCTTATAATAGATGCCGTTTACAGAACCGCGATATCTGTTCTTGATGCAGAGTTATTAGTTTGTAAACGTGAGGCTTCTATTTCTTACGCACTTTCGATTCTTTGGAAATATTTAAAACAAAATTCAGGTCCTAAATCAAAATTGCGCTTCCAACAGATACTAGAGTTTAACTTTCGCTGTCGAATTCAACAAATGTCATTCAAAGCGGTCTAGGGGATATCTCAGAAAAGCATTTTTGCGTTTTACATGTACTTGAATAGGTCGCGTCGGAGTTGGGCCCGAGCCAGAGCTTTTTAAACAATTTGTCGAGGGATCAAATACATGAACAATAACTGCATTGCCATTGGCAAAGATGCTGCAAACGAATTCTTGAACGCTGTGCACTGTCAAAGCAAGAAAAATATGTATTTTTTCATTAGAACATATACTCGTATGTGCCAAAAATTGCGCCCAGAGTAAATGATATCAATGCTTCCGTGTTTTTTGTCTTTTTAATAAGTAAACAAAATATCACACGAACTTTAGAACTATATCAGTTCGAAACCAGCAAAGCAGCGCATGCCACTGATATGAAACATGTAAAGGCCATGAAGTGAACATGTTGAGAACAAATATGCTAATGAAACTTTGTTAATCAAAACCCTTGTTTACATTTTTGTGCTTATGCAACAGCCAGTGAAAAACCTCAATGACGCTGTCATTTATTCCAATGTATTATGCAGAAGCAGCTGTCACCGGTCGTGTATCCTGAGTAATTGCCCCAAAATAACTGTCCCAACAGAGAGCACGTATACACAGCCGTTCTGCAAAATATGCGAGGGCAGGTGAAATGAAAGTGAGTCAATGCGCATATATGACAAACGGGGTACTTTATTTAAATGTAGTCTCCATGAGCATTTAGATATTTCTCCCCTTGACTAACGAGTCGCGTGATTCCCGTCTCATAAAACTCCTTGGGTTGCTGCTTCAAAAAGCCTGCAACTGACGCTTTCACGCAATCTTCCGACACGAATCTGTTTCTCTTGAGGTATTTTTTCATTTGTCCTAAAATGTGGAAGTCGCAAGGCGACAAGACTCAGATGTATAGCGGGTGTTGCAGCGTTTCCCATTTGAAATTTGCCAGTTTTGTATTAACCACATCAGCGACGTGGGGACGGGCATTGTCGTGGAACAATTAAAAAATAAATATAGGGTTTTACGTGCCAAAACCACTTTCTGATAATGAGGCATGCTCTAGTGGAGGACTCCGGAAATTTCGACCACCTGTGGTTTTTTAACGTGCACCTACATCTAAGTACACGGGTGTTTTCGCATTTCTCCCCCACCGAAATGCGGCCGCCGTGGCCGGGATTCGATCCCGCTATAGTGTTGGGCTCAGCAGCCCAACACTATAGCCAGGTCGTGCAACAAGGTGACCCCATTCGTCAATTTTCCACGTCGTTTGTTCTTGATTGCGACACGCAGTCGATCCGACGTTTCACAATATCGGAAACGATTGCTAGTCTCTGCGGGTTTAGCAAATTCTATTTGTAATGGCACCTGACGATCGAGAAAAGAAAGCCATAAACACCTTTCTGACGGAAACGACGGCCTTTGCTTTCTTTGCGGGTGGTTAACGCGAATGTTTCCACTGTAAGCTGTGCCATCGTGTTTCAGGGTCATAGTAGGGGCGCCATGGAACGTCCCCGATCAGAGTTGCAGACAAGTCGCCACCTTAATTGTGACACCGGATGAGATGAGTAAAGGCAGCGCAGAACTGCTCCGTCTTCTGGCGGTGGTGAAAAATGTTATCCATCCATTGCGCACACAAGAGCGGATAACCGAGATGTTTAGGAATTATGGCGTGAACGGAACCGTGACTGATGTTCATATGCTCTGCCAGTTCATCGATGCTTATCCTACGTTCTTGTCTCATCAGCTCGTCACCCTTTGCAATTTTGTTGGGGCTGATTGCACGATGGTTTTGGCCTGGTCTTGGATCCTCTGTGCAACTTTCACGTCCTTCTTTCAACAATTCACTCCAATGCGTCACAGTGCCCAATAAAATGCAATATTCAACGTACATGGCAGCCATACGGCGACTACTTTCTTTTGGGGAAACACCTTCAGCTGTCAAAAATCTCACGGCACCACGCTTCTCAACTTCTGAAGAGTCCATTGCGTCACGCAACCATGTTCAGCCTAGTGTGAGAGAAATAAAGAACATTTACCCTTACTCCTGCGTGTCACTTTTGTAAATGAGAGATGCCTGTGTGCTACGCGCATGCCTCGCATATAATGAACCGAACCATTATTGCGCGAGATGGGTAGGCTCACTTTTACTTGACTCGCCCTTGTTCATTAGAAATGCGAAGGTACAATGGAATATACAAATGCCTAATAAAGGGCAAAAAAGTGTCACTGGAACGAAAGTTCACTGCACGTATACAGAAAACCTCGCAACAAGGTATTTAAGTATACATGTAAGTCTCCAATAAATATACGTATCTAAGAGTAAGTCACTGTATATAATGCGTCAAACAAGGCAAATAGACATGTTGCGCAATCACGGATTAACAGAATCCTACATCCCGCCTCCATTCCATCGACTCCCCCCGATGTATGGCGCGCGACAGAAGGCGGTTCGCTTGCTCCCCGCTTTTCTCATTTGCGCACACAAGACTCAGCCACCAACGTGGACTCAAACATTCATCCTCCCCTATGCTTTTACTCGCACATACAGCATGCGGCGCGCTCACGAAGTTATCGCCCTTGGACTTCATACGAAACATGTGAGTAACTGCGACAGCAGGAATGCGCCAGAAGGGTCCATATAATTACTATCACAATAATATAATAAGAGTATCTGGCAAATGAAGGGTCCCGTGGCCGATTACTTTCCGCAAAAGAAGTAGTAACGAAACAGAAATTTCACCATGCGAGAATTTGCTCCTCCGTCCGCAACAATCTACTTTATTTTCCTTTTGTGGAGGGGGGGGGGCACCGAAAAGAAAAAGAATGCAAAGAAGAGTAAGCTGGCCAATATCCAATGCAAACTTTGGGCGTCTAATGTGGCTACCGAATGAATGTAGAAAAAAACGTGAGACGCTTGGTCCACCGAGGACCATACGCACAGTGTTCGGTATCCTACACCGGCGAGCCAAGACTTTCCAGAGAGGTTGCGCTCAAGCGAACGCGGTGCAATCCGTCGAGTCCTCACAGTGATGGCGCAGAGTGACCATTGTTTCTTTTTCTCGTCAGCTAGACAGAAGATGTCGAAAACTCTGCCAGTCGAAAATCCACTCAGCCAGTGAAAACCAAACGGCCACCACAGTGCCCCACGTGGTGGTCGGGGCAACACAGGAAAAACGCATGTGCTCTGGCTGGCTCTGGCAGCCCGCGGGTATAGTGTAGCGAGAATAAAAAGAAATTGAAGTTGCTCAATGTGTCCTCGCGAATAAAAGTCAAAGTACAAAAGAAATTGATAAGACTGTTGTTACCCTGGCTGGCTTCAGTGTCTTGACATGCATGCTTTGACGTAAGTGAAAAAAAATGTTGATATATTTTATGCGACATGACCGCACAAATGAACCACCACAACGCTTCGTCTCATCGGACCTCGCTGCGTGCTTTGTCAACTTGTCTGATAGTGTGTTGATTTGGCTTGTCTCGTTGTATGTTCCTATCTAACACTTTAGAAAAGTCAATGCGCAGTTGGTGTCAAATGTTTATAACAATATCAAACCCACAAACCTGCGCAATTGAATATCTAACGCAAAACTTTGCAAATGTCAATGCACCTTTCACTTCAGAAGTTTGAGAACTTTATACCCATAAAGTTTCGGAATTGACATTCACGCGCTTCGTAGATTCCACGGTCGCCGCTCGATTCCCCGGCGAGGCCGCTCGCCATCAAAACGCCCTTGAAACGTTGTGCTCGGATGGGGCTGCTTGCGTTATGTGACTCCCGGTGCATGGGCCTTGCCGCCAAATGCAGCCCGAGTTAACAATGTTCACGGTGAAATGTCCTTTCGAGCATGAAAAAGACATTCTCTACAAAATTCAGAATGATTTCTGGCGCCGGGGGTTGCTTTGGTCGACGGTACATGGACAGCACGAAAAAATTTCGGAGGGGGCGGGCTGAAGCACGATAAGCCCCCCCCCCCCCCTGGCTACGCCCCTATCTACAGCGTAGAGTTTCTTGTGGACTTCGTGCTCCCATGATCTGCTCATTGGATGGGATTTTTGTCGTGTAACCATGCTGTGATCGTTTGTGCTTATGCTCCGGTAGGGCTATCTGTACCTTATAGACTTGTGTAAGGGCCGCACATTTTCACAATTTTGAAGAGGTGTGGCCCTTAAACGAGATCGAGCCTGTTGGCCAAAATGATGCCGGACAAGCCGGTGACAACTGCGTATTTACAGCGTATATCTGGATGTTTCATTTCATCAGAGGTCCATGCGCAGCTCTCGCCATCTAGTAGCAATACGTGGAACTAAGCAGCGCGTGAAAAATCGCTGATGCGCGAGCTGCACCAGGACATGAACGCGATTGCTTCTCCGATGAATATTTTTTTTCAAAACTTCTGGCTTCCAAATTCGGCGTGCGGCCCCTACACGGATGCGGCATTGACACGAGTCTGTATGATATTTCTTGAGGCGCAATCCACTTATGTGGCTCTTCCTCGTGATAAAAAAACATGTCGTCGCCGTCGATACTTGCCTTTGACCTGAGAGTGCCCTCAACATTTTCGTTTCCTGTGGCACCCTTTCCAACGCCACTATTCTATTTACGCCATGTGACATTTTGTTGCCGCCACAAGAAGTCAGTGCCATTTGCCGGGCTCGCGCTCCATCAGGACAGTCTCGGACTACTAGTTTGCAACGACAACTTAAGCCTACTGGCTTTGTATGTAATGAAACGCTTGGCCACGTTCAGCCTGTCGACGCTGATGTTATTGTACCCCTTGGTCTCTCCGAGCCTGAGATTAAACATCAGCTGAACGCTTTGAAACCTCATTTTGCGTCCGACGCCGTGCTATCTGATTCTTTTCTCCATTCCATCGACAGCTACCTTGCTCTCGCTGAACAGACGCAGATTCTTGAACTTCTACTCGAGTTAAGCACTTCATCTGGCTTCCAGCAAGCGTCAGTTGAGGTTGTTTACGTGATTGGCACTGGAATTCACGCTCGTTTTCGACAGCGCCCGTGCCATGTGTCAGCTGCAGAGCGCGGTTTAATAACGGAGCAAGCCGACACCACGCTTCAGCACGGAGTCATCACACTTTCTTGAAGCCTCTGGTCTTGTCCTGTTTTACTGGTTAAAAAGAAATACGGCTGTGCGAGCTTATACGTCAGGATCGAAGGAGAAAGACAGTTGACCCGCGTCGACGCCGAAAAGGAACTGCGAGCCGCGGCTTCGCGTGCGACGACTATTGGTGCCTTCTTTATTTTCTCTCACGCGGGCTCGTGCGATCCGGGTTCGAAGCGCAGCCCCAGGGAGCGCGCTGCGGCTCTATTAGCTTCTGGGAGGACTACCGGAGCCTCAACAAGATTACTCGCAAAGACGTTTATCCTCTTTCTCAAATATACGGACGCTTTTGATTGCCTACAAGGTGCCGAATTTGTTGCTTCCCTCGACTTGCGATCGGGATATTTGCAGGTCCCTATGGCGGAGTGTGATCCTCGGATTGCGGCGTTGTTTACACTGCATGACCTGCATAAATTTACAGTGATGACATTTGGACTTTGCGATGCGCCCGCAACATTTGAAGCAGGCTATGAACGTTATTTTACGCTGCCTGAAATAGAAGATATGCCCCTGCTATATGCATGGCATCGCCCCGTTCTCCCCCGATCCCGCCACACATCTCGCTCGCTTACGCACAATATTCCGCTGCCTTACTGCGCACGCCATCAACCTGAATAATTGTCACTTCGGGGCTCGCCGGATAAGTATCGGTGGTCACATCGTCTCGAAATATGTAATTCTCCATCACCTGGAAAACAGCGTGCAGTTGCGGAGGTTCCGAAATCTTTCTTCACCAAAGAACTTCTTAGCCTCCTTGGCATGTCCACCTACTTTTGTCGCTTCGCTTACAATTTTCAAACGAAGCTCCTCAATCCAGTGACCTCTCTTATTGGATACCGGTCTGCGACGACACCTGCGACACTGCGCCGCCTTCTTGCTTCGTCAGCCATGCGACGATACCATGACCCTGCTCTGCCAACCGAAATGCATGTGCAGGCGCTAGTGGTATCGGTCTTGGTGCAGTTCTCGCTCAAGGCGAGGCCGGTTACCCTCAGTATTTGTGGCCTGTTCAAGCGGCATCGTGAACAAGGAGGAAGCGAATTATACGGCCACCGCAAAAGAGTGCCTCGCAATTTTATGGGCGCCGAAAAACATTTACCCCTGTTCTATGGCAGGCCCTTCGTAGATGTAACTGATAATCACGCACTTTAGTAGTTGGTTTCCCTAAAATGTCCTTCTGATCTCATCAGCCCCATCATCAGCCATATTTGCATACAGAATTCGACATTAGCGTCATTTACCGATCTGGTTGCAAGAGTTCTGACGCGGATGCGCTCTGTCGATCACTTGTGAAATCTGACGAACGGCCAACTTGAGCGGTCCACATTTCCTTGGATAAGCTCACCATCGCAGAAATGTCCTTGCAACAGCACGAAGACCCCTGAATCGCATTCCTATTGAAATTTATCTGCGCCTCTTCTCCAACTCGACAGCCGCATATCCTTCGCCGCCAAGTTGCAGGTTTCGCGACATGCTGCGCACTTTTTATGTCGCCGAACTACCAGGAGGACGGATGTGAACGGATGCTCGTCATACGCAAGCACTTGCGGTTCAGTGCATGTCTATACTTCCATGCTGACCCTGAGCATACCACGCTTGGGGGCATGCTAACAGCGGAAGACGTATCACCATACAACTTGTCTGCTGCAGCCTTAACCTGTCCTGTCAGCCCTTTGGAACGCATTAGAGTCGACGTTTAAGGACTGCTTTCCTGCTCTGATACTAGACTGCGCCGGATAACATGAAACGTTCACATACTAGACATCGCTGGATAATTGCCGAGGCGGACCACCTCATGAGATACTTAGAAACAGCTCCACTGCCAGCAGCTGGTGCTCTCGACGTCGCTTCCTTCATATTGCGCCATTTCATTTTCCGTCATGGTCTAACAAGGGAACGGCTGAGCGACATATATGTGCCATGTGGTTTAAAGCGCAGCACTTAATGGCCCGTTCATGGGCGATGTCGGCGGCGTCGGCGCAGCCGAGGGAACGAGCGCTGCGAGGAATGAAAGCGAATGCGGAGCGCAGCGGAAGATAAAAGAAAGCCGACAGCTAATAGAGGAGGAGGAAAGCGAAGGAGGAGGGGAGGGGAGATGGGCTGCGCATGCGCTGAGTAGCCGGCGGCCCCGGCATCCGCATTCGCGTGGGCTATCTCATCTGCGCTTCCAAGGGGGAGGGGGGAGGGAGGCAGGGTGCCGTGATGTGGGAAGGGCTACGCTCCTCAGCGGAGTAAGCGGCTGAGGTCAGTCCGGGGTACTAGTGTGTGTTACGGGGATCACTGTTGCGGGGATCATTTACAGGGGCGATGGCGAGCGGCTACGAATAAGGCTCGATGTGGCGCTACCTTGGATATTGTCGCCGCCGACACTGCTGGCACGACTTCCCCGCAACAAAGTGCCACTATAGTCGTTAGTGGAAAGAAAGCGTAAGAATAAAAGCGTAGTGCCGCGCAGGACGGGCTGTGCGGTGGCGATCGCAACGATATTGTGCCAGAGTAGCGCGCATCGTCTGTATGGAAACAAAATGATGCAAGAGCGGAGGGCTGTCTGCGGCGGCTGCTGTGAGTCATAGCCACGCGTCACCCACGTGCTGCCTCTCGCGATCTCCCGATTAGCGAGGCAGGCGCGCCACACGTCTCTCCGTTTGGAACGAGTCGCGCGATATAGATTGTTCGCGCCAGCCAATATATATCGAAATCAAAATACATATAGAACAGCGCTCAAATTTCGCATTAGGGAGCATCGTAATTGTCACTGATCTTTTTGTCCAACCTCATACAAGAGCTCGCCTGCCGCATTGTTCACCGCGCATCCACTGCCTACCACCCTGAAACCAACGTCCTCACGGAACGCTTCAACGGCACGCTTAGAGACATGCTCGCGATATACATTGATTCTGACTATTCCAAGCGGGACGCGTCCTCTCCTTTGTTACTTACGCATATAGCACCGTAACACAGTCTACGACGAGCATTTTACCACTTCTTTTTCTTTTATATGACCGTGAAGGATCCTCCACACTTGACACAAATTTATCGTACCGCCCGGACGTCTACAAATTAAGTTCAATTTTCAATATCGAACAGCATGAGCAGATTGGTGTTGTCGGCTGGCCTGCTCGTTCACATTCAACAGCCAAGCCCTCCAGAAAGATACCCGCGACAGCGCTCAGCATGTACAGTTTTGCCGTTGGATCCCTTGTCTGGCTCAGACTGCCATCGGACTCTGCTGGTCCATAATGTCAAGTTTGCTGGCGAGTACCACGGGCCATACCGCGTCATCGAGGACCAGTCTCGCGTCACTTATGTCGTTGAGCCGGTCAGCCCATTCACGGACAAGCGCCGTCTTGGTCGCGACACAGTACACATCAGCCGCCTAAAGCCACATCACGACCCTCTAATCCATTCATCGCCTCGACTCGCCAGGACGACTCCCCTTCGCTCGGTTTCGCCAGGAACTCGGACGCTCCCCGCAGGAACGGGCACGTAAGAACTGCGCTCTAAAATAGAGCGGTGATTACGATACTCGCTAGTGCCAAATTTCAGCGCAGCTCAACTCCTGTTTTCATTTCCTGATATATTGATGCAATGAATTTGAAAGATACATCTAGCAGAATCGACGATTGTCGAAAGTCTGATCTGTGGGTCAAGAGCGTTGGCTTTTATGAATGTCTAGTCGAATGTGCTGGCGAAATCGCCCGCACCCGCGTGACTTCTGGAAAGTACAGCACAATTCGCGTCGCGTACACAATCAATTACAAAACACTTTGCTGACAACAGCCAACGAATAAAACCATCGATAACATTCGAGAAATGTCCAGTACATGCAGTCTCGTCTTGCATTGAGGGATAACATTTAACATTTGTTAGCCGGTGAAATGCAGTGACTGAAGAAAGATAAAGAAATTTTTCAGTGAACAGACGATGGCCCATTACTCTGACGCCACATCGTAGCGATCGTCGCCGCATAGCTTCTTCAGCGGCATTACGCTTTCCTCCTCACGCTTGCACCATATCCTCCTCCTCCACTTTCCGCCTTATGCTTCCGCCGCACCCTCCTCGTCCGTTTTCCTCCTAGCGCTCTCTTCGCTCTCGACACCTTTTCAACACCCGCTGTGTTCCGTCTTCGTTCTTTCTTTCGCTGCACTTGTTCGCTCGGTTACACTGGAAACGCGGAAGCTTGACGCAGGAATGGGCGTCTATGAACTGCACTCTAAAATTTGCCGCTCTACTCTAGGCTCTGGTCGCTAAGCGTAGTTATATCATGTCTTGCAAAAACTGTACACCGATTTTCGGTGCACAGAAATTAGGCTGCCTGAACTCGCTGGTTTCGAAGGATAAGTACGCAAACATTTACGGCACCCTCGAAGGATTCAGTAAGCCGCGGCCACACGATGTGCACAGCCAAGTGTGAGTTCTCGAATACCAGAACTAAGATAGCTCTTCAGACATTGAACGTAACTACACATAGTGTAATTACATTTTCTGTAGTTGTCCGAAAATTGAAAAGAGAAAGGTTGGTAAGAAATACGAGGGGGAAGAAACACAAAGATTTGCCTGACAGCTGAACATGAAATGACCCAAATTTTACGTTAAGAACAAATCAAGCAATCGAATCAGCTAAACCGATAGTGGAGATTTAAGTCTTAAAGAAATGTTACTCTTTATCGCTTTTTTATTAACGAACCATGCATATACTCCACGTGTGTCTAAAGCGCGGTACTGTTGTATGCTTTTGTGTCGCCGTTGTCTACAAGGGCCGCCATTTATTTAGAGTGGAGTGCTTTAGTATCTCCTAAATTCACTAGAAAGGAGATAGTTCATTTGAAATGAGGCAGTTTGTTCTTTATTTCCATACGAAAGATCAGCGTCTGCGAGAATACAGAGTATGCAAAGTGATATTCAGAAATACCCAGGTATCCAAATAAAGACGACCACTTGTCACTCCACCTCTATGAATGCTCACTCTAGCGGCCGCCATCGTAGAGGTGCGATCCAGTGATGTGGTAGCGCTATCCTTTCCATTGGAAGTACTGCCACCGTAAAAAGCCTATCCCAATGAAGGAAACCAACCACCGGGCGGTCCACAGTCGCGGTATACAAAACCGTGAGAGAGGCTGTACATATATTGTGAGGGCCCGAAATGATCCGCTGCTTAGCGCCACTCCGATAGCCTAAAGAAACGTAATCTTCTTGTAGCACGCAAAGAAACAAAATTATGATAAGAGAAGCAGGGCAATTCTTTATATTCGTTCCGCATCGATGACGTCTGAAACGCTCACTTTGAGAAATTTATCTCTGTATATTACCAGGGTTACTTGAATGATCATCAAATGAACAAGTTTCCTGCGCGCACTCCTGAAAGCTTATCTTTTGCTCTTTCAAATGATTGCTTTGGACGCGCCGCGGTTCGCTATACACACGTTATTTCCGGCAAGCTTAAACGCGCGGATACATAGGAGGACGCCGTGTTTCGTGTTTCGGAGACCGTGCAACAGTATATTTAACAGCACTCATGGATGTGGGTTCGTTTACGTTGGTTGTCGCGTCATCGCGGCCACTGCGGCAGAACCGAGGCGGACGTTGTTGCAGCGTAAATTTGAGAAGCCCCTGACATGTTCAATTGCAATTGTCGAGTTACTAAGCGCTTTTATTGTGTTTCAGGCTTTAGTGGGAACACGCGTCTAACGAACTTTTATCGCAGCCCCGATGGTTTCGTTATAACCAGGGTTTAGTCAACATTTCTATCTATGGCATGAAAAAATATTTTCTACGAAGTTAGCGTGCGCTAAATGAGGGAAGATTTCGAGGACGAATTATGGCCCATGATGGTTAGAAGAATGCCATTCTCAACTGAATAGACATCTGTACAATAGCGTTTGCAACCAAGCGTAAACGCATTACGTACGTAGAAGAGAGAGAGAGAGAGAGCAAATGATAAGGAAAGGTACGGAGGTTAACTAGGACTGAGCCCGGTTGGCTACCCTACACTGGGGAAAGGGAAAAGGGGACGGAAAGATTAAAAGAAGAAGAGAAAGTCCACCGGGGATATCGTTCAGTCCCTCAGTCCGGATCATAGTCGCTGACTCAATCCAGTAGCCTTCAAATATCGCAGCAGAGCTTTTATGGCCTTTTGTAGCTGCGATATGCGAGGCCATGGTCCCAAGATCTTCTTCAAGGTGAACGGTGTTCTATCGAGCTGATTGAGAGCTGTGCAGAGGTCATGTCTTTCGTTTTGAAAAGATGGGCAGTAGCACAGTAGATGTTCTAAAGTTTCCTCGGCACCGCAGGCATTGCAGTCGGCGCTATCCGTCATTCCAATCAAAAACGTATATGCATTGGTGAATGCGACGCCCAAGCGTAAGCGGCACAGCATTGTTTCTTCATTTCGCAGAAGTCCTGGTAACAGCCGCAGTTGCATAGAGGGGTCGAGGGAATGCAATCGTTCTTGGGTGAATTCAGGTGTGTGCCACTTCTGTAATGTCATACGGTGCGCTACCTTGCTTAGGTGTTGGGCTGCGTCGGTCCGCGATAAAGGTACAGAAACAAGGGTTGCTCCTTCGTGCGCTTTCCTGGCAGCTTCGTCAGCGAGGTCGTTGCCGGAGATACCGCAATGGCTAGGCAACCACTGACACACGATGTCGTGTCCTTTCGCTATCATATGATGGTGCACTTCTCGTATCTCCGACACTAGTTGTTCACACGACCCGCGACGAAGAGATGACAGAAGACATTGTAAGGCCGCCTTCGAGTCGCAGAATATTGCCCACCGATTAGCGGGTTGGTTGTTAATGTAATCAACGGCACCTCGGAGGGCAACAAGCTCCGATCCGGTCGATGTTGTCATGTGAGAAATCTTGTATTGGACGCTAATTGATCGTGATGGTATAACCACTGCGCCGGTGGAGCTGGTCTGAGTGGAAGAGCCATCCGTATATATGTGGACTCGGTCAAAGTAGAAAGTGTTCAAACAATCCAGAGCTGCTTGCTTCAGGGCAAAGGTAGGCAGGTCGGCCTTCTTTCTTATACCTGGAACCGTGAGACGCACTCGAGGTTGTTCTAAACACCACAAAGCTGAGGTTGAACGTGCTGAGGGTGTGAAGCCCGATGGTAGACAGGCACGATGGATGCTGACCTCGTTGGAGAAGGACGCCTGTGGTCGTCGTTCTGGCAGGCAGGCAAGAGAGCTTGACTGCATGCGTGAAACATGACGAACATGAGCCCTAAGCGTGTCGATGCTAATGTAAGTCGTGATCGGATGGTCTCGAGCCATTATAATGGTTCCTTACGTACGTAGAAAAATAGCGTTGTCCTCAATACGCATGCTCAGTACGTTATTTGGTTTCGGCGGTTTATGTGCGATATGATAAGGCACTTTATTTGGTGAGTTCAACGTTCCTAATGGTTACGCACGCTAAGAAATAGCGTTGTCCAACATGGGGGGCGGCCCCCACGACTCCCTCTTCAGCGTGAATTAGCGTCATGGCTAGGCTTTCATTCTGGTCGTCGCCAGTAAATATTGAAATGAGAGTTCGCTTCCTCGAAACTAACCTGAAATGCTAGTTATGAGGGCATAGCGCGTTCAATTTCTGGGATTGTTCGGTGATTCGAGCGCCCGTGTGCCTAAGCGAGACGTGTCCGCATATCAACTGGATGGGATGGCTGCTAATGGATTGCGTTGGCTGGGATACGTTTGGCACAAAGCACCAGACGGCGCTTATTTCTAACGTCCTTGATACATTTCGCTCCCGCACGGTAAAATATATGTCTTTAAGGGAGGCTCACCGTAATGTCCCACAAAGTTACTTGCGTTTAACGTTCATAAGGCGACAAACGCTAATCAAAATCTGTCTTATAACTTCATCTTCTGTAGCACTGCTACTGCGAAAGAGGAGGGGAAGCGCTACGGTTATAATACAACCCGAACGTATTTTGACATGTTTATGAGGGAGGACAAGTATGTGTTGAATCTAAGATTAGGTGTGGTGATAGTTCGGGCATGCTTTTGCTGAATATGGGCGCTAAAGGAAGTCCCCACACCGACATCCTTGAAAACCTTGGGGACAGGATTGAGGGGAGCGTGGCTAAATGCGAATGGAGTAAATGATCAAGAGAATCCCAGGAGAACGTCGCCATCCTGTGACTTGCCCTTCACTACCAACTGCGACTGCCTCTTAATTGCCCTCTCCGCCTACAACATACTGAATATCTGCTCTTTTAGTGTGCCGGTGGGAAGGGTGGAATGTTTCGCGCTGCGTCTGTCGAATTCCACCCGCCTACGCACTTCCCCGTGCACAGGCACGCCATTGACCTGTTAAAGGCCAGCGTGCGAAGGTTAAGATAAAATGGGAACAAATCGAAGCGAAAAGAGGGATGGACAAAGCCAAAGGCTTATCGCATCGGTGGTCGTCTGAGCAATCTGGCGAACGAGCAATACCCGCAAGGGCAATCACAGATTCTTCTCCGTAATTCTCGTGGCGCTGACGACGTTCTTTGTGACGAAATATTGCGCAGTTATTTATGAGGCGCATTGCAGGAGCCGTTTATTATGGCTTTGTAACGCACAGGCGAGTGCCTTTGTTCCACATGGCAGTTCCACCTCCCGTTGTCAACCTCCCTTCATTTCTTGCCACTTGACGTCCGGTTCAAGATTTGACCGCGCTGTTTTTATCGCCGCGCACAAAATCGCATCGCAGGAGTGTCGTAAACTGAAGCGTGACAAAGAGGCAGTGTCTATTCTCAAGCATTCTTGTACATTTTCAGAGATATGCTAGGGTGCCACAGAGCAGAACATAAGCAATAACAAATATAGAACGGGCTTCCGAAGACAAGAACACTGCATACACAAGCGCGAAAAGTTATTCCTCCCCGACGCCTTCTGAAATATGCAGTTTTCGATCGAAACTGCTTCTTGCGCTACTGTGGAAGCAAGCGGAGTCTTGCGGCACGTAGGCCGTGTTGCAACTGCCATGACTTTCGCCACTTGGATATCAGGGTCGGCTGAGGAGCTTTGCGCCATCGGAAAAAAATACCTAAACCCGATAGATGACAAGAGCGGAACAAGAGCAACTGACGATAGAATACATAGGAAGCGTGTAGTTGGCGTGTTCGTGTGGCGGCTTTAGTGAAGCAACCTAGGGAATGGTATAGTTTTAAAGCGTTTAGCTGGATATTACTTGCTTATCAGCTGTCACGGCTGGATGAAAGAACTAGTTGCTAGCCTAGGGAAACCTCTAGGACACCGGCTGGCATTGGTATTGCCCAAAAAAACACACCAGCAGTCAAACGCCCATAAAAGTGCGACCGCTATCGAAGTGCGCGTGCATAACCGTAGGTTAGCGTGCGAGGGTTGTCCATTTCTTCTAGGTCTCTCTTTTGCTTGCTCAAATTTTTTGTGTGTGCGCGTATGTGTGTACTCTTGATAACTTCCAGAAATAAGGGCATGACTTGAAGGGGAACAGAAGGTATATAGCAGGCCAGTTTGGTTCATAGCTTGCATATACATTTGCATGTTTCTTTTATTCATTTTACGAGGTTTATCTTTACGTGGAATAATCATACCTTTTATGATATTTTTATCACATGGCATAATTTTTTTTTTCATTTAGCGAATGCTGTTGTAATGAGCTTGGAAGTCAATCTTCTTGCATTTTTCACTTGTTTCTGGGATGAGTAATGTAAAAACTGCTATGACTACTCCGGAAATAACATCTGAAACCGACATCTTACAGCTTCGTCGTGAAACCATTACTAGCCACAAAAAAATGAATCCAAATTTTGTACACTGAAGAAGAGAAATGGTCTAATTTAAGATGGTCGGAGCAGATTACGGAGCGCTCTGGGTACGGGGAAACGAGATTGGAACTTCTTAATCTCCTGTTCAGAAGGTCCCAAGAATATTGCTAATGATATTGCCTGTCTATAATGAAGGAAAGCTTAGAATACTTGGCCCTCGTATTATTCCTCATTTTGCGTTTTTGTCTGATTCAAGAAAACTGCAGTCCATGTACAGGAAGCAATGCGAAGCAAGATAGGAGAATTTCAGTCCATTTAAAATAAAGAAGCGCAGAACCTATTCCACTAGAACCAGATATCCTATTACGACAGTATTTTCTTAGTGGAGAAACAAGTCCTCCCTGTATTAATCGTGTCGATCATCGGAAGTTATCTAAGGGCATTGTTTAGGAACTGCTTCCAGACGCCTGGTTGCCCAACCGTGCCGACAGCAGTACCAGAAATTAATTCAACAACCTTGGCAAAGTTTCGTCTGCAACAACGTCAGAAACTAGTAGCAAACATAATGTGGCGTGGCTTCAGCCAGCTCTGGTGCAATTTCTCATACTGGCAGATCTATCTCCACCTGTCAACAATTTAACTGAAATCTCTGAGCTAAACCGAGCGTGCCCAATCGTCCCAATGCCGACCAGATAATTAACTTTACAGGAACCGATGTAGTCTACGTAGCATGGTCAATGGTGGTCTATTTATTAACGCCATGCTAACTGTATTAACGCGCTCAAAGCACATATGGCTACCGATTGATTTCATACTTAGCGATTTGAGAATAACATAATCACAGATCTAAGCGTTATTTTCGCACGGCCGGATAAAGTTTTACGCCGACATTCAAAATACATCCAACATTCTCACCGTTTGTTTCGTTTTCTCATTCAGTTGGTTTTTTTAACATCTCACACTTGCTTCAGCAATGTCAGTGTACGTTTGTAAATTGAAAAATCTTGCGTGATCGTTTTGGTAGAGTGCCGTATATAAAATGCTACTGTGCGTCGTCACCCTCAGCATCATCAGCAACAACATCGGCAGCAGCCGAAGTATCGGTCTTTATAAAATCCCTGAAGAAAAAGTCATCTAATATTGTTCGCCCGTCAGCCTTCGCACCATTAGCGGAGCTTTATATTTCTATTTGAAAGCTTAGTCTCACCCCCTGTAGTCGTCGGCGAAATGTTCCTTAAAGGAAGAACAAAGCAGTTGATGCAGCATTATACATCTTATACATTCGATAAGTTACATTGCAAGCATGCTCAACTTCTTTTTATTCTTCACAGTTTCATCTAGCCTAGCTTCCTCTTTGACGCATGTTTCGCCAAGCGTAATTGCCGCAAAATCTGCAAACGTGAACCTACCTGTCGCAACGTCATCACGATCCCCACCACCCACACCGGTGGAGCTCTTTCTTTCGAGACGTTGCATTTAGAAATTCAGGAAACTGAAGTTCTGGATGCACCAGCAGGAGAGAAGCATTGACACTTGCGAGCGCTTCTTGAGGAATCGTTATCAAGAAAACCTGATCTCACTCACACGCTCTTCACTTTGCTTACCGATGACTCATCTTGGTAGCCTCTTTTTCTCTCAGGAACTAAAATAGTTCCTGTAGTACGGCTAAGTAAATTCTACACCAACTTCGCACGGTAGCACCAGTGGCTATATCCTTGCGGTGCTTTGCTCGTGGTCCAAGGTTAAATCTCAGCTGTGGTGGCAGCCTTTCGATGGGAAAAAATTGCAAAAGCGCCCATGTATCTTGTAGTGGTGCACTGGGTTGCTTGTTAAAATACTCAGGTGGCTAAAATTATTCCAGAGGCAACTACTAAGGCGTGCCTCATTACGAAATGATGGTTTCAGCACGTAAAACTGAAGAACCTAATTATTTCATTATGTTCTCTTTTTGGAAGACTAATGTAGTAACGCTACACAGCGCTTGGATTTGTAAGTTACTGCAAAAAAATTGAGGAGCCACCCACCCTCTGAAGGTGGTTGACCAGCGAAGCTGCTCTGGTGGAATAAATTATGTTGGCATGCAGTTCTGTAGGTAAGTCACTATCTTTGTTTTATTTATTTATTGATACTGTTAGCCTTGACAGGCTCTTAATGGAGTGGGACCAAAAGTAACAAAAAGTGCAGATTGCTAACAAGACAAAAAAAGAAAAAATAATGATCCGAAAACAAGCAATGAAAGAAAAGAAAATCCTAAACAGTGCAGACTAACAGGAAAGGGTACGTCAGACACTGATATTGGAATAAGAGTTGCAAGCGGCATGCACAGTAAAAGCATACACTAAAAAGAACTCCGATCAGCATACACATGAAAAACAAACACTCCGTGAGCAGCGCTTTTTTTTCTCTACAACGGCACAACTTGCTGATCAACAAAATGGTCAATCTTGATAGAAAAAGGGATGACAGATTCTGAGGACACAATATCGCGTGGCAGTTTATTCCATAAGTCTATGCTTGACGGAAAGAAAGAGTACTTGAATGTATTACAGCGGGAGATAAATGACCTGATAATCTTGTCGTGGCTTCTTCTGGCTGAGCGCTGGTATGGTGGTTTTAGGTACTCGTGCTTGCTTATATTAATGCTGTCATGATGAAGAAGGTATAGAAACTTTAAGGCAGCAACGCGTCGGCGAATCGCCAAGGTTTGAATGTTTGCGCTATTGCGTAGTGCGGTTATGCTGACGTCACGTGAATACTGCGAATAGACTAACCGGAGAACTTTATTTTGAATTCCCTCCAGTTGATTAGGAAGGTAGATTTGGTGCGGATTCCAGATGATACTGCCGTTTCATGGACTGGCCTTACAAGGGCCTTATAACTTGCTACCCTTACTTTGGAATGGGTCAGTGCAAGTTTCCTGCGAGGGTATCCCAGTTGTCTATATGCTTTTGTACACGTCTGTTTAATGTGAACGTCCCGTCTAGTGTGTTTGTGATGGTGACACCCGAGAATTTAATTGTATCGGCTTCTTTTACATGAAACCCCATTAGATGATACGAAAATTTTAAGGGTACCTTTTTTCGAGGTATATACATGGATGAAGTTTCTTCTACGTTAATTTCCCTTCCCCATTCTTGACACCATCTGGCAATGTTAGTTAAGGAGAAATTAAGTCGTATTTGGTCGTTAATCGTCCATACTGTGGGGCAGATGACGCAGTCATCTGCAAATAGCTTTACTGTTACATCAGGTTCAACATGAGAATGAATGTGAATAACAAATATTAGAAAAAGAATTGGACCCAGCCCAGATCCTTGTACAACTCTTCAGGTTCAGTGCGTATTTTAACGTACTGACGGCGATTTGAGAGATAGGCGGTTATCCAGTCTACTATCTTATTGTCAATCCCGATATTCTTAAGCCTGTCAATTAATTTTGGATAGGGAATCCTGTGAAATGCTTCGGAAAAGTCTGTGAACATTGCACTAGCATGAAGTCTTGAGTTAATTACTGTAGCAAAGTCATGCGATATTTGTAGGAGTAGAGTTACGGTAGAAAGACCTTTACGAAATCCGTGATGTTTGCGGTAAAGTATATTGTTATCTTCTACATAGGTGGTAATTGATTTGCTAATAATATGCTGCACCATTTTACAACAAGAACGAGTGAGGGAAATTGTCCTGTAGGTGTATGCCAGTAACTTATTACCTCCTTTGTGAATCGCAAGGACCTTGGCAATGAGCCAGTCGATCGGCAGGGTGGTTGTTTCAAGCGATGCTACGAAAATTGCACGCAAGAAAGGAGTTACCTGTTCTTTGTAACGCCACAGAAAATCATTTGAAAGACTGTCAGGACCTGAACATCTTTAACATCAATCTGTAGCAATAAATTACGTATTCCTTCTTGAGTTATGACTACTTGAGACATTGATAACGGAAGATCCACCATGGATGGATGGAAACAACTTTATTTTAAATCTGGCACATTTGACGACCTGGGCTCAGGTCTCTCATGAGGGGACTTCGAGGCCTTGCCTCGTCGCCGCCTCTAGGGCTTGCTGGACAGTCCACTATTGTGTCTTGAGGTTGGAGCTGCGCAAAGCGGTGGCCCACTTCGACGCAAGAGCCTCCGGAGCTACTGCCATTGTAGCTGATGTAACACGACACTCCGACAACATGTGTGACAACGTCACTCTAGTTTCCTGACATAATTTGCAAAGAGCAGTCGCCACAGTTTCACTTTCTGTAAGCGCAGGGGTACGTGTAAAAACGAACTGAAATTACCTGTTAAATGTGTTGGCGACAGTGTGAGCTTCATCAATTATAATTCCATTTACATCAATCTGAGTCACATGGTTCTCGGGCCTGGATAGGTAGCGCCAAAACTTTTGGGGATTCTGTGTTGTAAAATTTATTAGTGTTGTTGAAAAGAAAACAACTCTTGCCTTCCGTAAAGCAGTTTTCGGCTCATCAGAAAGTCGGCGAATATCATCAGCATTACGTTTTTTCTTACGCATCCTTTGTAGTTTTCTTTTTCGGTGGATCACACTACGCGTAATCCATGGGTTTCTACATTTTGTACGTTTCATTCCTGTGGGAACGAACGTTGCCTGACAATGTGTTATGAGGTCTTTTAGTTTAAGCCATATATTATTCACTGTACCATATATTCAATGGAAAAGGTTCCCAACTCTGCCTAAATGAAGTCAATGATGCTGACATCGTCAGCTCTATTCTAGTGTTTTAAAAGCTACACGTTATTCAGGAACTGGTCCGCTAACGCCGATAGTAACTGTTAGCAGCAGCAGTTTATGATCTGATATGCCCTCTTCCAGTGTGATGTTGGCTCTTAGATGATTAGAGGTAAATGCAAGGTCTAGCATTGAAAATGTGTGCCCTTGAATGCGCGTTGGCTATGTCACAAGCTGAGATAACGAAAAACTAAACTCTATGTTCAAAAGCAGTTCAGAACTGCTAATATCTCTGGTACCGGCTATCAACGTGATCCAATCAATAGTGGCTAGATTAAAATCACCAGTAAAATTAGCTTAGTACGATCTTTCAACCTGCCTCAAAGAGATTCGTGAATTTTGATTATGTAGTCTTCGGACGCGTTTGGTTTCCTATAAATGCCGCCTATCAGCACGGGTGTTTCATGGACATATACAATGCCCCACACATTTTCATAATCTGGAGTAACTCGCTCATTCCGAAAAGATAAGCCCTGCCGTACTGCTATAGTGAATCGGCGCCCACGACTGCCGCGGTCGGAGAGAAGAAAATAAGAGGGAGGAACTATTTCTAAATCATGAATATCAGCGTGCAGCCATTTTTTCCATTATGACGACATTGTCAGGAGAGTGAATTAGCAAGAAATCTTATAATTTTTCAGCTTTATTAATAATGCTGCGGCCATTAAAACATACTAAAGAAAGTGAATTTACAACTCCTGCTCGTCATGCGTTGTCAGCACTGGACTTCCCGGCGTCGTGGTGACGTACGCTGTTCAAAGGTAGCCTGCACTTCTGTACGTCATTTCATATATAAAATTGATCGCTCACTTTAAGCTTATCAAAAGGAAGTGTTACCTTATCACCAGCGTCATGCTCTGCTTTGGAGGACTGCCAAAGTTTCTTGCGTAAGTCACGCACTGAGGCCGAGAAGTCTTTTGATATAGATATCCAGCTATTTCGAAACTACTCGCTGTTACAAAGAACAGTCATTTTTTCTGTGAAGTTGTAAAACCTTATAATTACAGGCCTTGTGATCTTCTCCTTTCTTTTTCCTATAGGTTGTACACGCTCTACTGATCTCGTCTCTACACCGAGTATGTCTTTTAATACTCCGTTAACTACCACTTGTTCTAGATATTTACTACTTTCATCGCTTTTTCTTCGAACCCATAAATAATAATGTTATTCCTACGGCTTCTGTTTTCTATGTGGTTCATTTTTTGCTCAGGCTCTGGATATCTTAGCTCACTGTGGTGACCTACTGCTCGCACGGGTCCAGCTTTTCAAGATATTGTTTAAGCGATACAAGAGTAAATTCAATTTCTGTCAATCTAGATTGAACGCCGTGCAATGCTTTATCCAAAGTGCTCTGCGAGGTTTGAATGGAAGAAACTGACGTACACATATAATTATGGATACTTCATTTATGGAAAATATAAAGAAATACACAATCCTTTGTTGTTTTGTCTCTCTTCTCGTGATTTTATCTTAATTTTGTCACGCATGTGATGAAGACCTTGCGGTCGCTGTGATACACGGCCAATGGCTCCTTTACGACGCCGTTGTAAAGACGAGGTGTTGTCGACGCAGCTGCGACGGGGCGTCGTT